>NW_026652277.1:169754395-169869105 GCF_009828535.3 Hylobates moloch | reverse complement strand
TAAACTAAACGTGGAAAAAATACCAGTATTTGAGGAGGCTGGATGAAGAATATATAAGAGTTCTTTGTACAATTTTTGCAACTGTTCTATACATCTGAAGTTATTTTAAAATTTTAAATTCCCAGAGAAGAAATCAAATATGGGCTTTGGCATCAGACTAAGGGTGACATCATGGTTAAACGATTTCTCATCTCCGCAGGATGACGTGGTAGAGTTGTGGAAGAGCTTGTATTTCACAATGCATGGAAAGCATCTTGCATGTCGTTATTAAAATATGACATAGCACAGTGTAGTGTAGTGTAGTCTATCTATCCTCTAGCTAGCTAGCTAGCTATATATCTACCTAAATCTCTGTTATCCATCATTTATTTCTCCAAAGTTCTTACAACATTTCTAGTACAATTTTCCAAGTCCATAAAACTAATTTTATATGTAGAAGTAAAATAATTTGATAGTTGCTATTTTGTAAAGGTTTATGCACTTTTAGTTATTTCTTATGGTTAGAATACCCAGAACTTTGTAAAATTTAAAAATATATATTTAATCTGAAGAAAGGTCATTAGCCAGAGAGACCCTCTGAAATACAGCCTTTTAAATATGCACTATAGAACAAACACCACTATCAAGGTTTTCACTGTAACAATAAAGATGGTTATTTTAGTCATCTGTCAATTATTCATAGCACTGCAAAACAAAGTAAAATAGAAAATAAAAATATCAGATCAATCTTAAAGTCAATCTGGAAAGTTTTATATATATATATATATAATAAAAAATTATATATTTATATATATATAAAATATATATATATCTGATATATATATGTATATCTTATATATATATCTGATATATATATGTATCAGAAATTTGTCCCAAAGCAAATTGATTGATTCTGCGAGGAGTCTCCCTGTGCTAACACAAGCCAGAGGAAGTGATATCTGCAGCAAAGGCAAACAGGAGACATTCTTCCCATTTCTAAAATGTTCCATTGCTTCCTCTAAAAGATTTTTGTTTGTTTGTTTCATTAAATAGTAACTCCAAGCGTAGGTGAAGTTAGCATGCAGGTTTTGAACTTATAAACAACTTTTACAAGTACACCTAGTTATGAACCAGACTTTTTTTTTTTTTTTTTTTGGACAGTCTTGCTCTGTCACCTAGGCTGGAGTGCAGTGGTGGGATCTTGGCTCACTGCAGCCTCCACCTCTGAGGTTCAAATGATTATCATGCCTCAGCCTCCCAAGTAGGTGGGATTACAGGCACATGCCACCACTCCCAGCTAATTTTTATATTTTTAGTAGAGATGGGGTTTTGCTATGTTGGCCATGCTGGTCTCAAACTCCTGACTTCAAGTGATCTACCTGCCTCAGCTTCCCAAAGTGCTGGGATTACAGGCATGAGCCACCATGCCCAGCTGCGAAAAGACTTTTATTTCACTGCATATATCCTGTGTGCCTGTGAAGGGCAATTTTTATTTTCAGTGTGCAAAGATTACAAAAAACCTCCGAGTCTGTGTTTGAGCTTCAGCTTTTCTTCTTTGTGGAAAATGACATCTTTTTACCTCCTTTTTTGCCATAACTTATTGAAGAATAATGATTCTGACAGTTGTGGTTTGTGGGTTTGTTTTTTCATTCTGCTGAAATTGTCATGTAGGTGTTTCATTAGCTTACACAATTTGATAATTTCTGTACAGTATTCTGGGAATTCATTGCTTTGATTTCCATTTTTTCCCAATTTTTATATCCAAATTTCCATTTGCCTTCCAAGGTTGAATCTAGACAATGTAGTATCTCACCTCTTTCTTTCTTTTGTTCTCCAAGACAGTTTTTGCTCTGTCACCCAGGCTGGAGTGCAGTGGCATGATCTCAGCTCACTGCAACCTCTGCCTCCCGGGTTCAAGCAATTCTCCTGCCTCAGCCTCCCAAGTAGCTGGGATTACAGGCTCACGCCACCACACGCGGCTAATTTTTGTATTTTTAGTAAAGACAGGGTTTCACCATGTTGGCCAGGATGGTCTTGAACTCCTGACCTCATGATCCGCCCGCCACAGCCTCCCAAAGTGCTGGGATTACAGGCATGAGCCACTGCGCCTGGCCACAACTCGCCTGTTTTTGATCCTTTTTACGTAGTTTATTTTGTTCCTGAACCCACATAACTCTTACAGGTGTATCCAGCCAGATTCCTTTGGTTCTCAAAGATTGTTAAATTTTTCTCTACTGTAGTCATATTCCTTTATCTTTCCTGTTAAAATCCCCTTCAAATATTGTAAGGCTAAATAAATAATATTCCTATTCTAATGCCAGGATCTAATTCACTGGGGTCATGGTGTCTTTTTCTCATATAGTAAGTTCTTAGGATGTATTTTTCTATTCTCATGGTCTATTTCCTTTTATTTTAAATTGGGAAGTGTTCCATACAGAATTTTATTTTAAATCCAAGGAAGACTGATAACTGAGGTGTGATACCCTTAGCTCTTCCAGATTCTACTGGGGTTCATTAACCACCAGACTTTGTTCAAGTTCCTGCTGCAGCTTCTATCTGGTGGTAAATGACTATGGAACAATAACACTGAACATGATGCATTTTGCTACATTGTTCTCTTCTCAGCCTTGGCTTGAGTACTTAGTGAGGCCTGAGGAATAATTACCTCTTTCTCCATTTTCTTTTGTAGCTGCTACCAGTTGACCAAAATCAGTAAGAAGCTCATGTAGCCCATGTAGGGTAGCGTCCTGGGGCACCCGGGGCAGGAAGCAGGTGGAGAATGGTGGGAAATGGGGCTGAAGAGACGAATAGCAGGCATTCTGCTTCCAAGCACATGTCTCCGTGTGTCACTATCTGGTGACACATATGTTCATACACATATATATGCATCTTTCTCTAATTTCTTGACTTCCGTAGTCTCCTGAGAGTTTACAGGAATTTTCATAGTAAACTTTGCAGCGCAGCTTTCCTGGATACCCTCAGGAGGAATTCAGTTTTTTGGTCTTAGATAATCCAGTTATGCCTCATCTCCCTTTGCAGTTTTTTCAGTTGAACTTCATTTCTTATTTTAGTATCTTGCTTAAGTGTGTGGTATCTTAGAAATGCTCCCCTAGTGACATCTGAAAATATATCCACAGCTATAATTTTCAAACTTGGGTTGAATATGAAAGCTTTTCATTCCGCTATATCGGAATGACATGTAAATAGAGCACCTGGTTGTTTTGGATGTATATTGATTCTGGCTTTTTAAAAAGGTATTCAAAATTTAGTGTTTGTGGAATGAAGTTATAGAGAACTCAGGATAGCTATAAATTCAAATTGATTTGGAACCATATTGCATGCCTTTGGGAGACGCTAAGCCGTTTTCCTTATTTTTTTTTCCTTCCAATATCATATCATTAAGGTAATAATGTTGTCTGCCAGAATTTGTTGTGATGAGCAGATGGATTACTAATATTTTGTTGATTGATTTCTTACTGAGCTCTGCTATAAAACTTAATTGATGATTCTGCCATCAACAGTTTAAGTGGTACCTATTAAGTTTAGACTTGGAGACCCTGCAAAACTCTTGCCCATTAAGCTTGGTTTTTCATTATCTGTCTTCATTTTCAGAAGTATATTCACAAAACTTCCCTTATCCCTAGCTCAAGAAACATGTGTCATGCTATCAAATTATACTCTGGGATGGTGAAGTTTTTTCAATAGTTTTGACTTCTTGCCTGAAATGTATCTGCTATTATACTTGTATTGTTGTTAGTGAATATTTCTCTAAATTCTTAGCATGAAAGAATGAACCCCATGGCCTTTTTAAAAGTCATATAGTCAAATTTCTATCAGACACCTTTTACTGTGTGTTATTTCAACATGACCACTCACTGCACTGTATCCTGAGAGCAGTGACATTTCTTTAAAGGCACAGCCCTTCATTAAATATTGAAAAATGACTAATAGCAACCTTGCTTTTTCAGGCAAAATTAAAACTGTTTTTTAAATGCTCATTTTCCATTGTTGTTCTAAATATGTATAATTTTTGGATATTGGCTGTAATATATTTCCCATTCATTTATCCATTCAGTTATTCATGGTTCATTTGTTTAATTGTATATATAATTTTTTACCTGTATATATAGATAATGAAGCCATACAATGTGCCTGGCACTCTTCTAAGTTCTAGAGAACAGTAGTAAAAAGGAGGGGGCCACTGGACTTATGGAGCTTATATTCTGGGGTTCATTGGGGGCAGTATGTCAAGAGAAATAAATTTCTTAGTTAATGCTAGGTAGCAATAAGTGCCATGATGGAGATCAGTATGGGATGTCATCATGCAAACAATAAGAGGAGGGTGGGAGGCTGCTTTAGGACCCTGAACTTAGACTCAAATGGCAAGATTGAACCAGGTGTGCAAAGGACCAGAGGGCAGAGCTCTTTCAGCTAATGAGACAGCTAGTGCAAGGTATCGTAAGCAGAGAAAGAGCTTGGCCTGTCTGAAGAGCTGAAAAGAGGACAGTGCTTTGAAGAGAGCAGAGAGGAGTGGAGTGCAGACTGGGCCAACTCACGTTGGTCTTGTAGACCATGGCAAGAAATCTGGATTGTGTTTTCCAAGTGGAATGGAACACTAGAGGATAGTCAGTAGGGGAAGAATATGATCTGGTTTGCAGTGTTGAATGTGGAATCTGGTTTACAATGTGGAATGTTAAATTGAGTGTACAGTGTTGAATGTGGAATCTGGTTGACATTGTTGAAAGACTCATCTTGCTGTGCGAAGAATATGGGGCAAAAGCATCAATTAGTTGTGTAAGAATTTTTCCATTCAGTGTTTAAATTGAAAGGAAATTGAATCGGAACTCTTTTAAAGTCCCAGTAATTGTCAGTGGTGCATTCGGTTTAATCAACAAACGTTTACCAAGCAACTGCTGGGTGCTAGGAACAGTGCTAAGTGATGGGAAACAAAGATGGAACAAACAAGTCATTAGACAAAATAAAATCACACACATATATAACTTCATTTTAAATGTTTAAAAGCTCTCAGGTACTTTATAGTAATTCTAAGAAATGCAGGTTTACTTAATATTGTTCAAATAAGATAGCAATTTTTAGTATGCTTTTTTAAATATAGCAATGTCACCATCATCATAAAATGTGAGTAGATATGTATATATATACACACACTATCCTTTTATATTAAATTCACAAATGGCTATAAAATTCTACAAGTGTTGGACTCAGATTATAGGATTAAATAGATTTAGATAATAGAGATAATACACAACCTTTCTCCTTACCATCTTCCAACCCTGACATCTAGCACCAGTTTTCTAAAGTTAACTTTTTTTTCCCCCAAAGAAAGGTTAGATTTGATATATTAGCAAAGACCCTACAGTTCTGTATCTCAACTGCTTTAAAGCTAACTTGGAAAAGTAAACTGAGCCTAAGGAGCTTTTATCATGAATGAAGGCTTTTTTCTCTCTAGCCCGAGGCATTCTCCGCAGGGCAATAGGTTCAGGCCGTCAACACTCAAGCAAGAACACAAGTAAGGGCTCAAGAGTTTCGTTCCTTTTTTTTTTTCTACCAATTTAATACTCCTGCGGAGAAAGAGAGAGAGAGCAAGCATGTGCAAGAGTCAGAGGTGCCTTGAGAGTTGTGTTGAATCTTTTCCGCTACAGCATTTCTCCTGCTTAATCAAAGTGAAGAGGTCAACTTAATTTTTAGTGATATGATAAAATGTCTTACCATATAGCATATATTATGAGTCAACAGTCTTTGTTTTTATTTTTGGACATATTTCTTACAAAATTCCCACTTTGGACAACTTTCCTGGTATTCTATATTGTCCTATACTTTATTTCTTTTATTACCAATAAAGAGTCAAATGCAGACCAAATTAAAAGTCCCCAAAGTTTGAGACTTTATCCTGGAAGAAGCACATGCTTGAAATATGTTGTCATTTCTCTTTTTCTAACTTAATTGTACTAACTTACTTAATATTAAATGTTAGCTTGATTTTTATATTAGCTTTCTTTTTCAGGGATGTCTTCTGATTTCAAAAGCTATTACTCTGAGATTCATTTCATTTTAATTTAAGTGCCTTTACAGGCAAGTCTTCCTTCGTGTCCCTACAGACAATTAATTAATATTTTCCTATGGAGAGAAAAATGTATATGTTTAGTATTTTGCAAAATAATGCCAATTCAAATAGAACATTATCTTCAACATTTTTCTTAAATATGATTTATCCCACTGAGCCCAACATCAACACTATTTCCTTGAAATTTTATTTCCATTCCTAATCAAACGTGAGTCTGAGGAGCCACTTATGAAGTGAACCTGATCAACAGCCAGTTTGCAAAAGCTGTTGCTCATCACAGGGGAGACATACCATCTGCAGTGTGGTAAATGAGTTTCCACGTGGATTCCAAGTGCTCCCAGTTCTATGAGTTCATTAGTTTCTTTTTGAAGCTACAATTTTGCAACAGACAGCTTCAGAAAACTTTCAGTGCTATCATTATATTTATATTACCTACACTGGTGTTGAGGAGTTTGCTAATTGCTACTGCAACAATAAATGCTCATTATCTTCAAGCAAATAATTAAGCAGTGAGCACCAAATATGAACTGCTGGTCAGTAGAGGTCTATGGCGGCCTGCATTAGTTCATTCTTGCTCTGCTATAAAGAAATATAGAAAAGAGATTTAATTGGATTTATAAGAAAAGAGGATTAATTGGCTCATGGTTCTGCAGGCTGTACAGGAAGCATAGTGACTTCTCCTTTGGGGAAGGCCTCAAGAAGTTCTAATCATGGCATAAGACAAAGGGAAAGTGAGGTGTCTCACACAGCAGGAGCAGGAGCAAGAGGGGGTGAAGCAGGTGGTGCTACAAACCTTTAAACAACCAGAGCTTGTGAGAACTCGCTCACTTTCTGTTCACTAGGACAGTACCAAGTGGGATAGTGCTAAGTCATTCATGATAAATTCAACCACATGATCCAGTGACCTCCCAACATGCCCCACCTCCAACACTGGGGATTGCAATTCAATATGAGATTTGGGTGGGGATACAGATCCAAACCATATCCCAGCTTTTTCAGGTAAACTCCTAATTTATCTGTGTGATGAGACCAAGGCTTTAAGTGTTTCAGGCCTAGAAACAAGTTGCTGCAATGAGAATACTTTGAAGTTGCAAGATAAAAAGACAAATCCATAATTCAAGTTTCAGATTCCAATACATCTCTTTCAATAATAGAACACATAGGTAGAAAATCATTAAGGATATGGAAGATTTAAACTGTATTACCAATCAACAGGACCTAATTGACTTTTATAAAATATTGTGCAAAACAGCATAATACATATTCTTTACAAGTACACCTAGGCATATTTACCGTGGTAGGCTATATTGTGGGGTAGTCCATTGATTATTAACAGGTCAATGGATAAACAAGTTATGGTATATTCATACAGTGATATAGTAAACTGCAATAAAAATGAACGAATACCCTCTTTCAGAAATGGACAGTTTCAGCATGTAAATAATCAGTAAGGCCATAGTTGAACTCAGCAGCACCATTGTAGCATGATGAGTCTCCCACCCATTAGCCAAGGGTATATGTCCACCACCTAAACCTTGAAGACCAGGCAGTGAGCCAAGGCCATGGGACTCAGCCAAGTAGCAGGTGTTGATGAGAACCTAAGCATCCTAGAAAGTGTCTGAGAACCTAGCAAGAAAAATAGTCTCAGCACTTAAACACAGTATACAAAAATTCAGAAAATTCACTTAAAAGTAATTTAAGAACAAGAGGTGGTGTGGATCTCTAAAGCTGTCCTGCTGCCATCCAGGAGGTCCTCATATATAAGTCCTTATAACTCATCTACTCGCCAAGGTGGACTTGTCCAAGTCTTTTTTTTTTGTCAGCAACCTCCCAATTTGGGGGAAGGTTTTTCTGTATGATTCTGGGTTTTTCATTACAGCCATTGATCAACTGGATATAATTGACCTCTATAGACCACTTCCACCACCACCAACAACAGAATACATATTCTTCTCAAGCTATCATGAAACATTCACCAGGACACAGAACATTCTGGGCCATGAAACAGTCACCTTAACAAATTTTAAAGAATAGAAATCATATAATATTTGCTCTCAACTACAGTGAAATTACACTATAAATTAATGACAGAAAGACAGATGGAAAATCCCAAAATACTTGGAAATTAAACACAAACTTCTCAGTAACACGAGTCAAATAATAAATCACAAGACTATTTGAAACCAGATGAAAATGAAAATATAACTTATTAAAATGTGTGGATGCAGTGAAAGCAGTGTTTTGAGAAATTTATAGCATTGAATGCATATATTAGAAGAGAAAAAGACCTAAAATCAATCATCTCAGTTTCTATGTTAGAAAAGTAGAAAAAGAAGAGCAAATTAAATCCAAAAGTGGAAGAGAAGTATTAAATTTAGAGCAAAAAGATCAATGACATTGAAAATAGGAAATCAATAGAGAAAAATGAATGAAGCAAAAAAATGTGGTTATTTGAAAAGATTGAAAAAATCAATAAGACTATTCACGTTAAGTAAGAAAGGAAACATAAATTACTAACATTGGAAGTAAAAGAACATCACGATAGATCTCATGACAATGAAAGGCTTATAAAGGAATATTATGAACAAATCTATGTTTACAATCTGATCATGTAGCTGAAATTCCCTGAAAGGCACAACTGGTAAAATTCACAGTGGAAGAAAGAGACAATCTGAAAAGAATGGTATCTATCTTAAACATTGAATCAGGAATTAATAACCTTCCAAAGAGAAAGCACCAGCTCCAGTTAGGTTCACCAGTGAATTCCACCAAACATCTAAGGAAGAAATTTTACCAGTTCTATACAATCTCTTTCAGAAGGATGAAACTGCAGAAATTCTTTCTAATTCCATCTATGAGACCAGCATTACCCTACTACAAAAAACAGGGAAAGATATTAGAAGAAAAGAAAACTACAGACCAAGATCTTGCATGAATATAGATGCAAAATTCCTCAACAAAATATGGGCAAATCAAACAATGTATTGAAAAATTATAACACACAGCCAACTGAGATCTATGACAGATCTGCAAGGGTGTTCAACATCTGAAAATCAATTAATATAATCCATCATATCAGCAGGCTAAAGAAGAAAGATCAAATGACCGTATCAGTAGATGCAGAAAAAGCATTTGACAAAATCTAACACCCATTCATGATTTAAAAAAAAAAAAAAAGCTCTTTGCAAACTAGAGATAGAGGGGAACTTTCTAAACTTGATAAGGAATATCTACACAAAACCTACAGTGGGCATCATACTCCATGGTGAGAAGCTAGAATCTTTGCCATTAAGATCAAGAACAATGCAAGAATATCATTTCTTACCACTCCTTTTCAACATTTTACTGGAAGGCATAACTAATGCAACAACACAACAAAAGGAAACAAAACATATAAATATAAAACTATCATTGGTAGCAGATGACATCATTATATATGTGGAGAATACAAAAGAATTGACCAAAAAAAATCCCCCAAACACTGGAACTAGTTTGTAATTATAGCAAGGTTGCAGGATACAGGTTTAATGTGCAAATGTCAATTGCTTCCCTCTATACCAGCAATGTACAAGTGGAATTTTGGATTAAGAACACAATAACATATTAGCTCCTCTAAAAATATTATTAGCTCCTCTAAAAATATTATTAGCTCCTCTAAAAATGAAATATTTAGGTAGACTAACAAAACTGTCCAAGATCTGTATGAGGAAAATTACAAAACTGTGATGAAAGAAATTAAATAAATGGAGAAATAGCCCATGTTCATGGATAGGAGGACTCAATATTGTCAGAATGTTAATTCTTCCCCATTTTATCAATAGAGTCAATGCAATCACAATAAAAAGTCCAGCATGTTAACTTGTGAATATCAACAAACTGATTCAAAAGTTTATATGAAGAGGCAAAAGACACAGACTAGCCATTGCAGTATTGAATTAGAAGTATAAAATCAGAGGACTGACACTATCCAATTTTAAGGCTTAACTATACAAAACTACAGTAATCAAAACAGTGTGGTAACAGTAAAAGAATAGACCAATCAATGGAACACAATAGACAGCCTAAAAGTAGACCCATACATAGTCAAATGATCTTTAACAAAGAAGCAAAGAATATACAATGGAGAAAGTGTAGTCTTTCAGCAAATGGTATTGGAACAACTGGATGCAAACATGCAAAAAAAAAATCTAGAAACAGATCTTGTACTCTTTACAAAATTAAAACTTTCATAGTCCTCACTGTTAAAGTGCAGAACTATAAAACTCTGAGAAAGTAACATTGGAAAAAACATAGATGACCTTAGGTATAGTAATAACTTTTTAGATACAATACCAAGTGCATAATCCATGAAACCAATAATTGATGAGCTAGATTTTATTACAATACAAAACCTCAGCTCTTTGAAAGGCAGCTGTCAAGAGAATGAAACAAGCCATAGACTGGGAGAAAATATTTAAATAGACATCTCTAATGAAAAACTACTATCCAAAATATACAAAGAACTTTAAAAACTCAACAATACGAAAACAGACAACCTGATTAAAAATGGGCAAAAGACCTGAACAGATACTTCTCAAGGAAGATATACAGATGGCAAATAAGCATATAAGAAGATGCTCAACGTCTTACCATGTTAGGGAAATGAAAATTTAAAAAAAAAAAAAAAAAACAATGAGATGCCAGTACACATCTGTTACAATGGCCAAAATCCAGGACACTGACAACACCAAATCCTGGGGAGTATGGGAATCAAGAGAAACTCTTATTCATTACTGATGGGAACGCAATACGGTCTCATCACTTTGGAAGACTGTCTGGCAGTTTTTTACAAAACTAAACATAGTCTTACCATACGATCCAGCAATTTAACTGCTTGCTATTTACCCAAATGAATTAAAAGTTTATGTCCACACAAAAGACTGCACATGGATATTTATAGCGACTTTATTCATAATTGCCAAAACTTGGAAGCAGCCAAGATGTCCTTCAGTAGATGGATGGAAAAATATAACAAGTCTTTAAATGTAAGTCTTTAAAACAAAATTTTGTTCTAAAGAATTCACGTGTAGTTAATTTTACCATTAATATAAGCATCTTGTTACTATTAGTATGTCTTTGAAATATAATTATCAGTATTTTTAAAGTTGCCAGTAACTCAGTTCATCAGTTATTATTGTTATTGCTATTATTATTTTGGTCTGTGGAATCTAAAATCTGGCATCCATATGCATCAAGTAAAAAAGTCCTCTAAAGCTTGTTTGCAGAAATTAACTGACCAAAGTGTCCTGTTTTCCCACATGCATGTTTTGGTGCATTAGCCTTGGTAACAAAGGTAGTTCCATTTCATCATTCCTATCTGTGCCTACCACTGCAGCTAGCAATCACTGTAGTACGATCACTCCTCACCTCTCGCCACCTTCTTTGCTGGGGCGTTCTGCTTTATTTCATGTGACTCTTGGACCTCACACGTTGCTTAGCACATAGAAAATGCAAAATGAATGTCATTGCATTAATGGATGTGCCATGAAATATTCGCTCGTGCATAGATGGGGATTCACCGCTTGTGCTTTTACCTTTTCACTACAAGACACTTGTTATTTCTCAGGAGTTATGGAGCAATTCTGAGGTAAGGACAGTCACTCTTTTTAATGTTGCGGTTACAGCAACAGTAACCAGTAAAGTCCAGTGTCCAGATGGGCACAAGAGGAATTCACTTCCTGAAATCAATTGCGGTGGCATCTCCTCCACCCCACCCCAAGCAGGTTATTTGTCAATTTTACATTTATCCAGACTGCCTTTTCTCTAAGCAGTTGACACTGATTGTATTCGTTGTTATTGCTGAGACTTGATAGCTCACTGTGGCAATGGTTCTGAAAGGTGTGAAGAGGGGTTTATAGGAGAATCGTTTGTGGTGGAGGCAAGCTATGTATAATTCTGTGTTGCGGTTGTTAGAAATCCCTCTTCACCCTTTCCTAAATCTACTGAGAATCTACAAATCTTTCTATCAAATGCTTTTGTGTGTTAAGAGGACAAAATAAAGTAGAATGTTTTTCATTCTCAAAAGACTAGAAAATGATTATGGGATTGTGAGGAAAATTACCTAAACACACATACTCAGTTCACACTACTCTTCTTTGGAAACAAACTGACACCATAAATTACTTATTTCCACAGTACGATTTCCCTGAAGATCCCATTCATATTGAGGCATTTTGGGGGTTACGAAATATACTGGAAATTGACCCGATGACAAATTTACACTGCAAGTCTGTATAAGGGGATTGGATTTCTCTTACACTATCTTTTATTCTCTCAAGACTTTCCTGGAGCCCAGGCAATTCACTGAAACTTCCTCTTATTGAAAGTGTAAATAAATACTGTTGTTTTTTAGGAACGGCAGTCTCAGCCTGATATGCAAACTGTAGCTAATGAAACAGTAGCTACCTGCTACCAGAGTAGAAAGCTGTAATTAGGATAACTGGATGGAGCCCTGGCCACATGTGAATTGCTTGCTGAGGTTACATTCATTTTATCTTTGACTGTCAGACAAAGATAGAAATTGGACCAAACAAAGAAACATTTATTTATATGCAAATATATGGGGGTTTTCATATGTGTAGTTAATAGATTGTTTCCAGGTTCATAAAAGGAGGTTATAAAACATTTAGCAACACATGACTTCATGCCAATTACGATTTACTGACAAATGACGCGTTTCTTAGCAACCGTCATAGCACAAATAAAGATTTATGACAGTGTATCTACTTTGTGTGTTTTAAGAGTTGCGGCTGATAAATGGGCTGAAAATAGTGAACTCATTATTCTCATATTCATAGACTATCCAAAAGTGGTATAGTTATTGCTTCCTCACTAAATCTGAGATGGGAAAACTCATACTTCCCAAAAATCCCCATAAAGAAAAGATGAATACTGTATTTAAAAGGGCTATATAATAACCATATAAATATATATTTCGTGTTTTTTAATATATTTTGCAGTATATGTGGTTCTTTATTTCCACATTATTGCCACATAAACCATTTCTGTCAGCTGTCTTTCCCGTGGTTATGAAGGTCATCAAAGCTCGTCATTACCTGGCTCCTGTATTTTAGGACACAGGTCCGGCCAACTACGAGTGGGCTTTTGGCCATTTTTGCACAGATGGGCTTATATATAACTAGCCAAGTAATGATACATTCATTGAGCACCAGGTGTTGGTGATGAGAGGAATGTTTGCAGCTAAAAAATATTGACAACTCTGTCCAACTTGAGTTTACCCTCATATATTTTGGTTTGGGAATGGTGTTTCTATCACTAACTGCTGGTTTTCTGAAAAGAAACTAGATTTGTACATGTAGAGTGAGGAAGAGTATTTCACAGTCACCACAGAATAGCAGTTGCCTGATATCACTTAGTATGTTCTGAGTAGACAGATTGACCCAACTGACTGGAAAAGTGTAATATGTGTAACAGCCACCATGCCTCTACCACAGTGCCTTGAGAGATGCCATCTAGCTGGCTGGTATTGAGTTAGGTGATTGGGGAAAAGAAATTTCTTGCTTATGTGATTGAGTCCCCATGTAGGAAGGCACAGAGACACTGCACAAAACCCACAAGTTGTAAATGATAGCCAGTTATGTGGAATGGCTTAGATCAAGTTCCTAGCAGTCCAGATGTATTAGCAACAGAGCCCCAGGAGGCTGATTTTTATACCTCCTGTTCTAAGGAGAAGGTTGTAGTTTGTACCTCTGAATAACATAAAATTAATGTTTTCCTAGACTTCCACTGCAGGGTAGAAATAAATTTTTTCGCAGAAGTCACTATATTTAATGAGTATACAGATCTATATATATATATAAGGAAAATAACTTCATTTCATTTAATGCACCAAGAAGTAGAATGGAATTGTCTATGGAATAGAGAACGTCGTGTCGAATGTGCTAGCCACCTAGATCTCAGTTTATTACGTATTTCATTGTACATACTTATTGTCATTCGAGAACTCAATTGAAGCTTGCTTTTTTATATGTATAGAGGTAGACTATGTTTGCAAGATTTATGGGTCATTTCTATTGTGAGCTAGCTACCTGCTGATATGAGTCCAATGTCAAGGGGCACATCTAAGTGGTTGGGTTGTTCTCAGCGTGATTTCCTTTTGAAGCATGATGATTTAGGTGCTTTCTCCATGTTCATTAAAAAAAAAAAAAAAAAGTTTTTCCCCTAGAAAATTTTGCAACCTAATCATAAACTTCTCCTCTATCTAAAAATATATTTTGTGTGTAGGCTGTTTTTCGTACTTATAGTGTTCCCTTCACACATACTAACTAATGCTGAATAGTATTGTTATCTATGTAAATATAAAAGTATTGAAATAGCAATACATGTTAATGTAACTGTATTAAATTTATAACAAATAGAGAGTCTGCTATTCTTCATTTAATTAGCTGAAATTACTTATACCATTTACATGTAAATTTGCTTAAGAGGAGCTAAAAATTGGGGAAAATAAAGACGCAAATTAATTTCAGCAAATTTGGAATACCATTAGAGATTACAGTATTATTTTTGATCAATCGATCAACCACATTTTGGCAAATCAGCCAAAAAGAAAATAAGCGGGGTCTAAAGTAAAGTATGTAGATACTGCTGGCTTGAAGAAACATATAGGAACCTCTTATTTGGGTCAGTTCAGTAAAGATCCAGTAACCAGAACGGGATTCATGTTCACCGTTGACTTTGGAAAGGTATTTGTCCAGTGCCTGGCTTATTTTGCTTAACATAATGACTTCTAGTTCATCCACGTTTCTGCAAGCATAGGATTTCACCCTTTTTGTGGCTGATTAGTACTCGTGTGTGTGTGTGTGTGTGTACACGCCACGTTTTCTTTCTCCATTTATCTGTTGGATTTATACAGGTTGACTCCATATCTTGACCTATTGTGCTACAATAAACATGGGGGTACAGGTATCCCTTTGATATGCTGATTTCCTTCCTTGGGATAAATACCTAGTCATGGGATTATTGGATCATATGGTAGTTCTAATTTTAGGAATTTTTTAGTTTTTTGTGAAAATGGGGTCTTGGTATGTTGCCCAGACTGGTCTCAAACTCCTGGACTCAAGCAGTCTTCCCACCTCAGCCTCCCAAAGTGCTGGGATTGTAGGCGTAAGCCACCTTGTACTTTTAGTTTTTTGAGACGCCTGCATACTGTTTTCCAGAATGGCTGTACTAATTTACAGGTTACAACAGTGTATAAGAGTTGCCTTTTCTCCACATTCTCACCAACGTTTGTTATTTTGTGTCTTTTTGATAATAGCCATACTGAGGTAAGATGATATCTTATTACTGTTTGGACTTGCATTTCCTTGATGACAGTAATATTTAATTTTTTTCATATACCTGTTGGCCATTTGCATGTCTTCTTTTGAGAAGTGTCCATTCTAACCTTTTGCCCACTTTTTGATGGGTTTATTTGTATTTCTGCTTTTGAGTTTTTTGAGTTCCTTGTATATTCTGGGTATTAGTCCCTTGTTGGATGAATAGTTTGCAGACATTTTCTCCCATTCTACAGGTTGTTTCTGTTGATTGTTTCCTTTGCTGCACAGAAGCATTTTTGCTTAATATAGTCCCATTTATGGACTTTTGTTTTTATTGCCTGTGCTTTTGAGCTCACGGCCATAAAAATCTTTGCCTAGACCAATGTCCTGAATGTTTTCCTTGTTTTCTTCTAGTAGTTCTATACTTTGGGGTTTTATGTTGAAGTTATTCTGCCTTGATTTTTCCATATAGTGAGAGATAAGGGTCTAGTTTCATTCTTCTGTGTATACATCTTGCCCAGCACTTTTTATTGTAGTGTCCTTTCTCCAGTGTGTGTCGTTGTTACCATTGTTGAAGATGGTTGGCTGTAAATACACTAATTGATCTCTGGGTTCACTATTTTGTTCCATTGCTCTATGTGTCTGTTTTTATACCAGTACCCTACTGTTTTGGTTACTATAGCTTTGCAGGATATTTTGAAGTCAGGTAGTGTGATGCCTCCAGCTTTGTTCTTTTGCTCAGGACTGCTTTGACTACTCAGGGTCTTTTGTGGTTCCACACATATTTTAGGACTTTTTTTTTTTTCTATTTCTGTGAAGAATGATATTGTTATTTTGATAGGGATTGCATTGAGCAGTCATTCTAACAATATTAATTTGGTCAATGAGCAGGCCATGTCTTTCCATTGGTTTGTGTCATCTTCAATTTCTTTCACCAGTGTTTTGTAGTTTTCCTTGCAAAGGTCTTTGGTTAAATTTATTCCTAAGTAGATTTTTTGGTAGCTATTGTAAATGGGTTGCTTTCTTTATTTTTTTTTTCAACTAGTTTGTTATTGGTGTATAGAAACACTATTGATTTTTGTATGTTGATTTTGCGTCCTCCAACTTTACTGTATTTATTTGTTCTAAGAGTTTTTTGGTGGAGTCTAGGTTTTTCTGTATATAAGATCATGTTGTCTGCAAAGAGGGACAAATTGACTTTCTTTTTTCCAGTTTGGATGACTTTTCTTTCTTGTATCTGATTGACTTGGCTAGTACTTTCAGTACTATGTTGAATTGGAGTAGTGAGAGTGGGCATCCTAGTCATGTTTCAGTCCTTTAGAGGACAGACGTTCACCTTTTCCCCATTAGGTATGTTCCTTCTATGCCAGTTTGTTGATGTTTTATCGTGAAGGAATGTTGAATTTTGTCGAAAGCTTTTTCTACATCTATTCAGATGATTATATGGTTTTTGTCCTTCACTTTCTTTTTTTTTTCTGTACACCATGCTTCTGTACGTCCTTCATTATCTTTTTTTTTTTTTTAAGACGGAGTCTCGCTCTGTCGCCCAGGCTGGAGTGCAGTGGCACAATCTCGGCTCACTGCAAGCTCCGCCTCCCGGGTTCACGCCATTCTCCTGCCTCAGCCTCTCTGAGAAGCTGGGACTACAGGCGCCCACCACCACACCCGGCTAATTTTTTTTTTGTATTTTTAGTAGAGACGGGGTTTCACTGTGGTCTCGATCTCCTGACCTCGTTATCTGCCTGCCTCAGCCTCCCAAAGTGCTGGGATTACAAGCGTGAGCCACCGCGCCCGGCCTGTCCTTCATTATCTTGATGTGATGTATCACGTTTATTGATCTGTTTATGTTCAACCATTCTTACATCCCTGAGAAAAATCTCACTTGATCATGATATGCTATTGTTGAGGATTTTTGCATTGTTGTTCATAACAGTTGCTATAGTTTGGATATTTGACCACCCAAATCTTATGTTGAAATTTCATCACCAATATTAGAGGTAGGGCCTAGTGGGAGGTGTTTGGGTCATGGGGGCAGTCCCTCATGAATAGATTAATGCCCTGTCTCAGGTAAGGGGCTGTATTAGTTCTCATGAAAGCTGGTTGTTTAAAAAAGAGCCTGGCACCTTCACCTGCTCTCTTGCTTTCTGTCATGTCACATGATCTCTGTACATGCTGTTTCTCCTTTGCCTGCTGCTGTGGTTGGAAGCAGACTTATTTCCATCATTTTGTTAATTGTTTCTGGTTGTTTCACATATGCTTTGTTCCTTCTTTCCCTTTTATTGTTTATCATTGTGGTTTGGTGGTTTTCTTTAACAGTAGCATTTGAGTCCTTCATTTCTCCTTTGTGTGTCTGCTCTACCAGTGAGTTTTGTACTTTTGTGTGTTTTCATGTTGGTACATATTGTCCTTTTCCTTCCAGACATAGAATTTCCTTGAGCATTTCTCATAAGACTTGTCTAGTGGTGATGAATTCCTTCTGTTTGTGTCTGGGAAAGACTTAATTTCTCCTTTCTTTTTGAAGAATAGCTTTGTTGGTAGAATATTCTTCACTAGCATGTTTTTTCATTCAGCACTCTAAATATATCATCCCATTCTCTCTTGCCTGTAAGGTTTCTGCTGTGAAATCTGCTGTTTGTCTGATGGGGATATCTTTATATATGACATGACACTTTTCTCTTACTATTTTTAGAATTCTGTTTGTCTTTAACTTTTAACAGTCCGCCTCTAATGTTCCTTGAAAAAGACATTTTTGAGTCGAATTTATTTGGGATTCTTGGAGCTTCTTGTATCTGGATGTCTAAATCTCTTGCAAGACTTGAGAAGTTTTCAGATATTATTTTGTTAAATAGGCTTTCCATGTCTTTGCTCATCACTTCACCATCTGGAACACCCACCCCAAATTCCATTTATTTGCTTTGTGGTGTCCCATATATCATTTATTTTTTAATAATTTTTTTAAATTTTTTAACTGGGTTATTTCAAATGATCTCTTTTCAAGTTCAGAATTCTTTTTTCCTCCCTGATCTCATCTTTTTTTGAAGCCCTCAATTGTATTTTTATTTCATTCATTGAATTCTCCAGATCCAGGATTTTTGTTTGGATATTTTTAAAAATATCTTTGTTTAGTTTCTCATTCAGATCGTGAATTGTTTTTCTGATATTTTGTATTGTTTATTTGTGTTCTGTCATATCTCATTGAGCTTTTTACAGTGCCTCTGATGCAGCAGTTGCTTCTTCCAATTTTATGGATTGGCTTTTGTAGAAAAAGACTACTTTTTTCTACAGATGTATTTATAATGTTGCTTTGGTAGGTCACTTTGGCTTTGATTCTAGTTGGGCACAGCAGTGTAATGTCTCAATGATTTCTTCAGCTGTAATCAGCATCAGTTGTGTCTGTGATCTCTTCAGTGGCTCAGGCAGCACTTGTTAGTAGAGGCTGCAGTAAAGCTTTTGTGGGGACAGGGACACCAAGTGGGCTGGTCTTCGGGCACAGTGGTGGCACCAGTGATTTGGGTATGCCAAACCTTGGGCTTCCAGACAGCCTGCTTGTGTGCTGGCAGTGGTGGCAGTGGGCTGGGAGGACAGGCTGGTCCTTGGGCTCTTGGGTGGTGTGTGGCATCATTCATGGCAATAGTAGTGGCAAGCCAAATCTTAGTCAGCATATGCAGGCACCAGTGGTGGTGGTGGCAGGGTGAGCAAGCCAGTGCTCAGGCCTCCAGGTGATGCATATGGGTAGATGGCCAGCAGTGGTGATGGCAGCCGGCTGAGTGGGCCCATCCTCAATCCTCTGGGAGTTGTGTGTGAGCCCTGGTGATAGCAGACAGGGAGGGTCGTTCCCCAGTCCCACAGACAAAGTATGTGGGAGCCGGCAGGCTGAGCAGGCCCATCCTCAGGGCCCTGGAAGGTGCTCATAGCCATTAATAGCAGCATGTGGGGCAGATCAATCCCCAGGTCTCCAGATGAAGCATGCAGGCACTGTGAGTGGTAGCATCAGGTGGGGCAGTCCTGTCCTTAGGTCCCCAATAGTGTATGTGGGTGCAGGCTGTGGCGACTGGGACACATTGGTCCCCAGGTCCCCATATAGCATGCTTGGGTGCCAGCAGAGGTGGTAGGGGGTATAACTGACCTATCCTCAAGCCCCAGATGGTATGCACAGGCATGAAGGACAGGGCAGGCCTGTTGACAGGCCCTGCAATCATACACAGTTGCCAGTGGCAACAGGTATGGTAGGTTGATCCCCAGGCTCCCAGATGATGGTACTTCCATGCACTGGTTGGAACAGCAGCAGGAAGGCAGACCTGTCCTCAGGCCCCCTGATGTGCATGGGAACCAGCTGTAACGGGTAAGGCTGTTTGATCCCCAGGCCCTGGATGGTATATATATATTTCCAGGTACTATGAAAGTAAGGAAGGAGTAAGTGTTTATTTCAAAGTTTCAGGATATCATAATCTTCACATATTCATCAATTTAATTCATGCTATCTAAAACTTAAAAGAGATATATGTGATTATGTCCATAGTGAATCCAAATCACTTGATCAAACTTAGAAGCTTTTTGTAATAAAGCTCATTGTATATCTCCTAATGCTATACCTAATGTTAAATGACGAGTTAATGGGTGCAGCACACCAACATGGCACATGTATACATATGTAACTAACCTGCATGTTGTGCACATGTACCCTAAAACTTAAAGTATAAAAAAAAGAATAAAGCTCATTGTAAATATTTTTTTAAAAATCAGCTAAATTAAACATGATAAAGACAGCTACCATAAATCTGATTAAGTAACTTACCAAACATGTTATAATAATCAGGCAGTCAATGAAAATGCTCCCTAGTACTGGTATTATCCATTGGGTAACTTTAACCCACAGAAGATCTTTTCTGCAATTTCTTTTTGGTTCTGCTCCTCTGTGTTTATGATTTATATATTGATGTCCTCATTGTCATGTTAGTGGCTCTGAGCTTTCACTCATGATTTCCATTTTATTAATAGGTTTTCTCTGTTTTTACTCTTCTTTTTTAGCTTTTAATTAAATTTTAAAATTCTTATATTCTCAAATTATGTTTAAACCTGATTGAAACACTTTAGTGTGTCCTAGTTATGTTTCCTGAAAATTTTTCTTTTTATTTGTTTATTTATTTATTTTTTCAGATGGAGTCTCGCTGTGTTGCTCAGGCTGGAGTGCAATGTGGGATCTTGCCCCACTGCAACCCCTGCCTCCTGGGCTCAAGCGATTCTCCTGCCTCAGCCTCCTTAGTGGCTGTGATTACATGCGTGCCCCACTACACCCAGCTAATTTTTTGTATTTTTAGTAGAGACGGGTTTTCACTGTGTTGGCCAGGCTGGTCTCAAATTCCTGACCTCAGGTGATCCGCCTGCCTCGGCCTCCCAAAGTGCTGGCATAAGCCACTATGTCCAGCCCTGAAGAATTTTCTTTAGGTTAAAAAAAATTTTTTTTTCCCATTTGGAAGAACTGACTCTTCCTGACTTTTCCCCAACAATGATGGAAGGCAGGGGCCACCAGCTTTTCTCTCCTGGTGGGGACACAAGCTGTACAGGAGTCTTTTGCCCTCACGCATAAACTGTGCCCATAGATGCCATCTCCTGAGAATTGTTCTATACTGATAAGCCTGGGCTAAGAGGGAGCGTTGTTCACTCTAACAGTTCCTCATCTTGCCTTGTGGGATGTTTCTTTGTTTTTACATATGCCTCTTAGGAACCCGACGATGCTGCACTGTTTGCCATCTTCCTTCTTTGCCTCTCCAACACAGCATGCATTTCTCAAAAAATAGAGGAGAGATGAACAAATAAATAACCTTAATGGTGTCCTTATGACACAAAAGGTTTGGTGTTATTTAACTTATTTTAGATGCAGTATTAATTGGACTCTGAAATTTTTCAGTCAATCTATATAACATCAGCCCTCAATATCCACAGCTTCCGCATTTTTGGATTCAATCATCGGCTGAAAATATTCAAAAATAAAAACAAAAAATAACACAATAATTAAAAATAATATACATTTAAAAAGTAATGCAGTGTAACAACTGTATACTCAGCATTTACATTGTATTAGGTATTCTACATAATCTGAAGATGATTTAGAGTATATAGGAAGATGTGCGTAGGTTATATGCAAATACTACACCATGTTATATCAGGGACTTGAGTATCTGCAGATTTTGCTATCTGGGGGGATTTCTGGAACCAGTCCCTCCTGGATACTGAGGCATGATCATATATATAAAGCACACATGCCTACACCCATCGATATATATTTTGCATAAGTAGGATGGCTGGTTGAGTTTTTAATTCTTCCATTTGTTATCAGTTGTACTGGCATGTTAAAAAAAAAAAAACTCAGTGTAACACTTATTTTCCAGTTTTAGTCATCTTAGTTTTCTGGTGTATGGTTTATAGGTAAATGTACAGATTACATTTTATTTTCTTCTTTTCCTAATGAGGAAATAAAGTAAATATATAGAATGTGAGAAAGTATTAAATTGTATTAAGCACTTGCCTTTGCCCAGTTTGTCTTGAGTGGAATGTTTATGATGGCTTGTGCAGCCTGCAATAAAGAAGACACGGATAAAAAGAAGCTTTAAATTCTACTTGCTAAAGAAACAAGGACTTTTGAGCGAAAAAAGTTTAGATTCCAAGTCTAAAGTCATTTAAAATGTTTTAAAGCTAGGCTGTTTTTTATTGCTCAATATTTCTTTTTGCTCATAGCCAACAAACCAGTTACATTATCGTTTTGTGAATTATTGCTATCAAAAGGTATGTTTCTCTTACACTTTCCCTGCCCAGACTGGACACTGTGAAGTTGCTGTGGCTGCATTTCTCAGGCTCTGGCTGTTCTGCTCTCACTTGGTCCAGGGAGTGGGGGTGATTTTCCATATAAACAGCACAATGGATTCAACAACAACAGCAGTAAATGTTAGGAGGAATATGTTGGTGTCAGAAGCTCTCATCGCACCTGACTTCTCAATGAAACCGGTGATGAACCCTTCCCGTACAAAAACTAAGTGAACTACACCTCCAGCTGTCGAACCCTCCTAGTTCTCACCCCGCTCCAGCTCTTCCCCCTCTCTCAGTTGTCCGAATTGTAACTCAAAAGGTGGAATATCAAGGTCTTTAAAAAAAAAAAAAAAAAAAAAAAAGGACACTACAGACTAACCAAAGAGCAGGGAGAGAGAACAGAGTGAATTACTTAATTCCCAAGAATAGTGATGTTGGGGAGGCAAGACCTAAACTGGAGCTTAGCTCAAGAGGGTTTTTAGCTTCACCCAGGAAAGAATTCAAGAACAAGCTGACAGTAGAAGAAAACCACTTTATTGAAGCAGCGTTACAGCTCCGGTGGTGTTACAGCTCTGTGACTGCTTCTGCAGAGCAGGGCTACCCTGTAGGCAGAGAGTGGCAGCTCAGGGCAGTTCTACAGTCATATTTATACCTACTTGTAATTACATGCAGATTAAGGGGCAATTTATGCAGAAATTTCTAGGAAAAGAGTAGTAACTTCTGGGTCATTGGGTCATTGCCACGAAGGGGGTGGTAACTCCTGGATGTTGCCATGGCAATGGTAAACTGACATGACACACTGGTGGATGTATCTTATGGAGAGCTTAGGCACTGGACATAATTGTAGACTAGCTAAAACAGGGACAGGATCAAGGAAGGCCTCCGGGGTTGAAGATAGATACGCTGAGGCCTGAAAGACACTAGGGATTTGAAAGGCAAAATGAGTGGACAAAGCAGAGGAAGAAGACAGATCCCGCTGAGCTCAAACCAGAAGCAATGGGGCCAGAGTGAAGGGGGGAAGTCCAGCCCCCCCTCAAAGGGTCTCCATGGCAGGCCAAGGGAGAGGTGGGCAGGTGGGGAGGCAGTGAGGCAAGGAGGTTAGAAAGTCTATAAGGCCTTGTTTGGCCAGTGTGCTTGGCCTGAAAGATAATTAACCCGGACAATGAAATGATTACATAATTCTTCTACATTATTTGCCATTGTTGATTAGAATAAGTGTTTTGCACATTTAGAAATAAATGTAAAATAATACTGTCTTCTAGAGACTCCCTAGAAACTGTTAGGAATGTAGTAACTCATCTAGGGATGGTGAGTCATAATGAATTTTCAAAACTGTGACCTGTCTCCTCAGTTTCTTGTAAATAATTACCAGCTAACACATGTTTGTTTATATGTCCTCTCCTGGAGGTCACGTCATGGAATCGAACCATCGGTGGTGGGAGATTACAAAAGGAAATACTCCATGTTAACAACAAGATATTTTAACATCTTATTTATCTGAGCACAAAAGCTGGAAAGCTTGGCCTAAACATGCAACTAGCAAATGTTTTGGGTGCCATTATGTTCTTGAAGCTGACATATTATGTTCTTGAAGCTGACATATTATGTGAAACCTTTAGCTTCTAAAGGAGAGAGAGAACAGCTAGAATAATAAATTATCTTTTACTGTCTCTGGCTAGGCTACAAAATTGAAAGGGAAGAGATATGCTCGATTTATAAACTGAGCAGATGACATCGCATAAGTCACTGCGATTATGTTGAGGTGAGACGGAAGTTACAATCTCCAAATGTTTGTTGGAATTGGGAGAGAAATGCAGGGGAAGCTAGTACCACACCAGAGCCACTAGTCCATTGAACATCAAACCTAAGGAAAGAAAAAAACACGGCTGCTGTGTTGTGTGTAATCCCGATCCAGTTTCCCCTGGAATGGCCATTCATGCCCAAGAATGAGTCAGAGATCAGGGAGGGCAGCCTGGTCTGGCCGGCAGAGTCGTCCTGCTCACTCTCAGGGAGGCTGTGCAGCGTGAAGTAATTGCAACTTCGACAACTGTCCCTTAGTTCTAGAGCATTTGGAGTCAGGGACCCTTCGTGAATGCTAACAGCAAGAACATTATGCATAAGTAAAGAAATATCAACAAACATAGTGGAAGCATTTGCTCTGAAAAATTCCCCGTGATAGATTATCTAGGGGACAACACCTAAGGCCAAAGCTTTCTCCAAGATAATAAAGGAAAATCCTTGTTTTGCAGTCTGAAAGATAATATAGAAATCAGTCTTGGAAGTGCCTATAGGCACTACTAAATTAAAGAATGAAAAAATCAGCCAGGGATTACGGTGGCTCACACCTGTAGTCCCAGCACTTCGAGAGGCCGAGGCAGGTGGATCACCTGAGGTCAGGAGTTCGAGACCATCCTGGCCAACGTGGCAAAACCCCATCTCTACTATAAATACAAAAATTAACCCAGCACAGTATCACACGCCTGAATCCCAGCTACTCAGGAGGCTGAGGCAGGAGAATTGCTTGAACCCAGGGGACGGAGGTTGCAGTGAGCCAAGGTCACGCCTCTGCACTCCAGTCTGGGCAACAGAATGGGACTCCATCTCAAAATAAATAAATAAATAAAAAT
Source organism: Hylobates moloch (assembly GCF_009828535.3). Lineage (NCBI taxonomy): Eukaryota > Metazoa > Chordata > Mammalia > Primates > Hylobatidae > Hylobates > Hylobates moloch. The sequence goes on along the minus strand of NW_026652277.1, from coordinate 169,844,293 downwards.
TAATAAGTAACTGGGGAAACATCAGGCATAGCTGGATCCAGGGTCCAAGTGATGTCTCTCTTGGAGACTGTCTCTTTCTCATCACTTTTTCCTTCTGAGCACTGGCTTGGTTCTCAGACAGGTGTCTCATTGTGGTCACATGTATGAGGCTGTTTTATTCTGACTGACGAGGCCAGAGCTGCCTGTTCACCCCTGGGCTAGGGAGGGGAAAAGGAGGTACAGCCATCTGAGCTTGCTGGAGCAAGTACCTTGAGCTAGGAAAGAGAATATTAGTTTTCCTAGTTTCCACGCGTTTTATAAGGGTCAGTAATGACTGCAAACCTTTTATTTTACTTTTCAGGAATCACTTTTAACATCTTCTTTAACAATCTCCCTTTTGCTCTTAAAGTTATAAACATCAAATTATGGCTGAGTGGCATTACACCTGGAATAAACTTCAAGGCACATTGAAGAACTTACAATCAGGCAGGGAAGGGGAGGATGTGGGTTGTTCTATTAGCCAACTTTTGTTTTAGGTTAGACGTCTTGAAGACATGTACCATAAACTGACAGGCTCCTTCTCAGCAAAGTTTTGACATGGTTTTGCTTTGTGTGGGAGTCTATTGACTTTCTTTCTCCTGATAAACTTTGCACACATCATCTGGAGGCTTTATTAACATCTTGAGAGAAAACAAACTTGCAATTGAACATGATGATAGACTCATTAACTTTTTAGGTCTGATCTGTTTGACTAGGTGTAACTTAATTGTAAAACTGGCATTGTTAATTTAACAAAGTGTACATTTATTATACAGTCCTACAATTTGCATAGTTATTTTGTATCAGAACTGATAAAATGAGTTACTGGATTTATGTAATACCCAGTAAGTCGAACACTTCAGTATGAAGGCTAAGACACAATAAAGAAGTCACAAGATAAACAGGCTTTGCCATGACTATTTTAAAGGCTTTATTTATGTACTAGGTAGAGAATGTTGTGGTTATGCTTTATCTGGCATTTTTTGGTTTGTTTTTGTGGAGTTTCTGTTTGTTTTTAAAGACAGGGTCTTGCTATGTTGCCTTTGCTGGTCTCAAATTCCTGGGCTCAAGCGATCCTCCTGCCTCAGCCTCCCAAATAGCTGGGACAACGGGTGTATTCCACCCTACCCAGCTGGCATGTTTTAACTTAGAGAAAATTAAAACTTTAAGATTAATAATGAAACCTCTGCATGGATAGGAAGACTTAAAACTAGTAGTTGTGTCTTAGAAAAGAATCTGTATCTCACTAACGAGGAACTATTCTAGCCTGGACAGTTTCTGAGGAGAGAGTAACTGGGGAATATCTGTTGCTGTTAGCTACAAACAGGATTTTAGGTTTGTGAGAGGCATTTAGATTGATTTGAAGTGACAGGCTGTCTGTCTTAACTTGGTAACTGTGAGAACCTTTCTGATATAGATGTAAGATACTTATTACGAGTTCATCTCATAAGCAGTAACCACAGCCCTGTATCCTGTTAATATCATCAGAAAATTTGGATGGATAGTCTTTTGATGGGTATAGTTGAGTTTAATCTCAATACACAATGTATATTTGTGTGAGTATTTCTGTATCTTCAATACATATTTCACAATATCTGAATATATATATATATATATATTTTTGTGTGTGTGTGTGTGTGGAGGCTGATTAGAATGCGTCACCACTAACAAAGGGTGACACTTGGAGAGTTTTGATCTCACACAGGGTCCACCTCGTGGCGGTGCAGCAGTCATCTGCTGGTGGCTTTCAGACCCGAGCCACCTTTTCCCCCTCTATGCTCTGTAAGTTGGGGCTGTTTCTGGAGATGGGAGGGCCAAGAGGAGGCAGAAGCCAGGGGCGTTTCTCCCTCTCTCTCCAGGGGACATCTCTGGCAGTGGCTTCATCCCATTCATTGTCACACTCCCAACCAGACAGCCCAGCTGCAGAGCTATGGTGACTCCAATACCTTCTCCCATTGTCCTCTAGCCCCAGATGGCAGCTGTGCAATAATGACGCTAATCTCAAGTGGCTTCCTTTCTCTGTTTAGTTCTCCTGTGCTTCCATGCCTCTATAACTAATCTCATTCAATTCCGTCAGTTGAACTACTTGGTGTGGGCCCTGTTTTCCTAACTATACCCTGAGCCATGCCAATAGCTATGCAGTTACATGTTAAGTATAAACCCTATACCCATTGCAACCTTGTTAGTGAAAAGTGTCTGTCCCCACTGCTTTATCAAGAGAAGGATAGTTTTTTTTCTTTTGGGGAATATTAACTAAGAAGGATTTGGAGACTAGAATGGAATTTAACTCTTTGTGAAGATAGATGTAATATTTCGTTTGGAAAACATAATTGTTAAACAATATCTATAAACATAAAATTTAGGATGTTTAATAAAAGCTGTTAGAAGGATCATGGGTAAATAAGTCAGGTCTTACTGCTAATGATTTTTTCAGATTTGACCATATTATGACTGATAAGCAGGGCTTTCAAGCCAGTTGTCATCTATTTTTATCATAATTTGAAATCTATCAAATTGTATTTGAGTTTGGCTAATTAGCTTCTGATCGTAAATGTGTTTATACAGTTGGATTCTTGGTGTCAATCTAATTTTCAGATTTTGCTGGGTTATTTATTCCATTCTTGTTGCTCCAGTTTTCCTCTTTGTGAGTGGCACTGCTTATGAGTCATGGATAAAGGGACATAAGTGAGCAGGAGTGGCTTCCAGGAATGCCACAGTCTGGGTGACATCTTCCTGCTCTTCTCCCCTGGTCCCCCTTTGATTTGTATGGGTCTGATGTGATTCGGAGGGTCAGGCTTCGACAGTGAGGAGGAGAGGGCAAGTGAGTTATGAAGAAAGAGAAGAATGGAAGGAAGGGATCACAGCCTCGTCCAGAGAAACGGTAAAAGCATGAGTGGCCTTTCTAAGAACTCGAGGAATACAACTTTGTTGGGTTTTCCATTTAATACTAATGAAGTGGAAAACGGGCCGGGTGCGGTGGCTCTTGCCTGTATTCCCAGTACTTTGAAAGGCTGAGGTGGGTGGATCACTTGAGGTCAGGAATTCGAGACCAGCCTGGCCAACATGGTAAAACCCCATCTCTACTAAAAATACAAAAAATTAGCCGGGCATGGTGGCACACACCTATGATCCCAGCTATTCAGGAGGCTGAGACATGAGATTTGCTTGACCTGGGAGGCGTAGGTTGCAGTAAGCCAAGATCGTGCCACTGCATTCCATCCTGGGTTACAGGGGGAGACTGTGTCTCAAAAAAATAAAGTTGAAAACGCTTATGGCATTTAACAGTGTCACAATATAAAGCCAAGCACATTTTCTAAGGCCTTATTTTTTTCAAGTATAAAATCATTTAGGCTATCATTTGAAAAAAAAAAAAAAATGGCCATTTGCTGTTATAGATTTTAGCTCCCTAGCTAATTAAGGTTTCCCAGAAGTGACTATTGGTATACAAATGAAATGAGTAAGCCCCTGGGAATTACAGCTCCTGGTTAGGTGGGGGAATCTTTTTGTAGCTGATTTATCTGTGAACTAGTATTTGTAAGAGGTGGGGTGGGCCGCTCGGAGACTCAGTTTACCCACAGTAAAGGATTCTGTTCCAGCCACACTAGAATTGACAGCTGGGCTTCATGATGAAGCGGACATTCCCCGGCTGCTCCCCCAGAATACTCTGCTTCCCTAGTGACCGAGAAGCAACTTCCCCGGCCAACCCCTGCACACGCTAGAACTCCAACAATGCCACCTTGAGCAGCCTTGCCTCAGGCATAACCACTGTCGCTCAGCACAGCTGGAGATGTTTCTTGGGCCACTTGGCTTGGGCCCTGCCATGCCCCAGTGACCTCACAACCTTCTGACCAGCCTTCTTGGACTCCAGCTAGAAAGCTTTCCTGTCTTTGACTTTTTTAATTTTTTAAACTGAGTAATTAAGAGAAACAAAACAGAATTCAGAGACAGTTAATCCCAAAGAATCATGCCACTGTCTGTGAGATGACACCCATGTGTGAGCACGCCATCTCAGACACCCAAGGTGGAATTTTCGAAAAAGGCCCTTCTGACTTCTATTATGTGTTCCTTTATTGTCTGCTGGTTTTGAATACAGATTGGAAATGTCAGAAAAGACTTCAACAATCCAGTCCACTGATTGTATAGGAGCAGAAATGACCAGATCGGCCGGGCGCGGTGGCTCACACCTGTAATCCCAGCACTTTGGGAGACTGAGGCAGGTGGATCACCTGAGGTCTGGAGTTCGAGACCAGCTGACTAATACGGTGAAACCCCATCTCTACTAAAAATACAAAAAATTAGTTGGGCATGGTGGCACATGCCTGTAATCTCAGCTACTTGGGAGGCTGAGGCAGGAGAATCACTTGAACCCGGGAGGCAGAGGCTGCAGTGAGCCAAGATTGCACCATTGCACTCTAGCTTGGGCAAAAAGAGCAAAACTCCCATCTCAAAAAAATAAAAATCACTCTGCTAATTAGCCTGCAAGAAATGGTATTATTATTGAGAAGCAATTCTCCATAGGTCTCTCGTTTGTCTGCTCATCTCTGAGGGAGGCACCAACTTGTTCTGACCCATCTTTTCAAGGAAGTTTTAGAGCAAATGACCTTGAAAGTAGAGAAGATAGGGCCAGGCGCAGTGGCTCACGCCTGTACAATCCCAGCACTTTGGGAGGCCGAGGTGGGCAGATCACGAGGTCAGGATATGGAGACTATCCTGGCTAACACGGTGAAACCCCATCTCTACTAAAAATACAAAAAATTAGCCGGGTGTGGTAGCAGACGCCTTGTGGTCCCAGCTACTTGGGAGGCTGAGGCAGGAGAATGGTGTGAACCCGGGAGGCGGAGCTTGCAGTGAGTCAAGATAGGGCCACTGCACTCCATCCTGGGCAACAGAGAAGACTGTCTCAAAAAAAAAAAAAAAAAAAAAGTAGAGAAGATAATGCTTCTCTCCAGATCAAAAGGCAGATTTGCTTATTATGAAGTATAATAAAGACAATGTCTCCCTTCAGGATGAAAGGATGGCCTGCTTAGAACTATTTATAGAAGATTTGAGTTTCCTAAGCTCAGAGTTCTCAGCTGTGATGCAAAACCAGTGCACCTGTAGAATCTGACTTAGCCCATCTGCTTCAAACCTGAGAGACGTGTGGAGGGGAACTGGTGTCATATGACACTCATGCTTCTTTCTCCCTGTGCTCTGAGTTCTGCAGTCCTTTGTCTCTGATCCAGGAGTCTCTTGTCTTCTGTCAGCTTTTACGATACTGTAGCAAACTAACTTGTTAACTTGCAAGCTGGGTAAAATCTCACATGCTTCACAATTCTTGCCAGTTATTCTAGTACTACAACAAAAACATTCTTTCATAAAAATTGGTGGAGAAAGCACTGAAATTTACTGATGAGGCATACAGGGTTGGCAATGTGAGTTTTAGTTTTATCACACTATATGTATTACTAGAATTTTTCAACTATCTGTAACTTCTTATACCATTATCTATAAACACCTACCTCCAATAAAAAGGCTTTTATCTGCTTGAATTTTATCTGGTGTTAGAACAATTTGTGATTTGTTAGCTGAATGTCTACTGCAGCTTTCTGTAAGCTAAGAAAAAACATAAATGCTTTCTATCTATTTATCTGTATATGAAATACTTTCTCAATAGTCCTGCCAACTCAGCTATTTTGGAGGAATTACTTTACGTTTTGAACAAGGATTTTTTCATGTCTGCAAAAAACAGTCGTAGCTAGCTCAGTGTATTTCATAAGGGTCAGTCATGTCCTTCAGACTTTTCATTTTGGTGTTCAGACATTGTTTTAAATCTCTTTCTCAATACCCTTGAGCTGGCCGTTGAAGGATTTGTTGCATTTCAAAAGATTGAGTAAAAGGAATGTGATCCTATGTTCAGGAAAACAAAACATAACCAAACAAAAAAATCAGCCAGCATGATTTCCATGCTGCTGTGGGGAAGGTCCTGGACTCATGGGCAGGACTCCACAGGCATGCCTGAGCCTGGACTCATCACACACACTGGACATCCCGTCCACTCCAGCAAGACTCCACACACACACACCTCCATGGGCTGAGGACTGCAGGTGTGAGGGCCGGCTGATACTCCACTGCCCCAGATAGGATAGGTTTAGTTAACTAAATTATACCACCTGGGATTGGTGAGACTGGTAGTGAAGAACAGCCTGGGTTCCAAATCCCTGGCTTTGGGATACTTCTCTTTAAAATGGCACACTCAGCTGGGCGCAGTGGCTCACACCTGTAATCCCAGCAGTTTGGGAGGTCGAGGCAGGTGGATCACTTGAGGTCAGGAGTTCAAGACCAGCCTGGCCAACATGGTGAAACCCCATCTCTACAAAAATACAAAAATTACCCTGGCATGATGGCAGGTGCCTGTAATCCCAGCTACTCGGGAAGCCAAGGAGGGAGAATCACTTGAACCTGGGAGGTGGAGGTTGCAGTGAGCCAAGATTGCTCTAATGCATTCCAGCCTAGGCGATAGAGTGAGACTCTGTCTCAAAAACAAAAAAAGTAAAATGGCACACTCCAGATTTTTGAGAGTCACATATGTTATGTAAGATGTAGCATTATTTTCAGACGTGGTAAGCGACCTGCTACAGCAGCGGTCTTGCAAGAGAGTAACTAGAGCTTACTCACTTTGCCTCTGACACTGGTGGAGCTCCGGTTTCTCACAGTGTGGGCCCCTGAGCGGTAGGAACAACATCACCTGGCAAGTTGTTTGAAATGCGAATCTTGATGCCATCCCAGAAATTACAAAAATGCCAGGGTGGGTTCAGCGATCTCTGGTTTAACAAGCCCGTGCCCTCTCCCACCCAAGTGATTCTGATGCACACTACAGCTGCAGATCAAGGGGTGTTGCTCAGGGTATCACATGTCAGAGGAGAATGAGGTTAGTAAATTATAAATAGGAAAAGAAGAAATTAAATGTTGCTGTCAAACGTGTAAGGGGATAACATATAGCATTTATTAAGTAAATGATAAATAGCATTGATTAAATAGCGTTTTTCAATCTATTGTTTTTCATTTAAGAAGTATATGTCAGGCTGGGCATGTTACCGGCTCACACCTGTAATCCCAGCACTTTGGGAGGCCAAGGCAGGTGGATCACGAGGTCAGGAGATCGAGACCATCCTGGCTAAAACAGTGAAACCCCATCTCTACTAATACAAAAAATTAGCCAGGCGTGGTGGCGGGCACCTGTAATACCAGCTACTCGGGAGGCTGAGGCAGGAGAATGGCGTGAACCCAGGAGGCAGAGTTTGCAGTGAGCTGAGATCGTGCCACTGTACTCCAACCTGGGCAACAGAGACTCCGTCTCAAAAAAAAAAAAAAAAAAAAAAAAAGAAGTATATGTCATGCCTATCCTAATGTCAGTCACTGTTAGAATACAAATATGAATAACGTATTCTACAAATGTCTCATCGTGGACAGCTGTGGCCTGCAGGGAAAAATCCAACTTGCCACATATTTTGTAAATAAGGTTTTGTTAGGACACAGCCACACCCATTCATTTGCGTACTGCTTATGGCTGTTTTTAGCTACAAGGCCAAGTTGAGAAGTGTGACAAAGACCATATAACCCACAAAACCAAAAGCACTTAATATGTAATATCTGGCACTTTACATCAAAGTTTGTCAATACCAGGTCAAGTGTTTTAAGGGAAAATCATTCCCACATTTCAGGTAGTTAAACACAAGTGGAGTTAGGAGTAAGTGTGGTATGCAGGGGTTATTCTGTCATCCAGTAAAATATATGTATTTTTTTTTCAGTAGCAAAAAATTTAGCTTCACAGACGTTAGTATCATGAAAGGTATACAGACTTTGGGACAAGAAGCAGAGCAATTGCTGGCCAAACGCCTTGGTGTGTGAGTGAACAGAAGGAGAGTGAGAATAAATATAGAAGTTAGAACAGGAAAAAGTAAAGAGAAAACATGGTTGGGATGGGAGACTATTATTAATCAAAAGAACATGACCTATGTGAAAAGCTAAAATGAGGGAGTATGTGGCAGGACCTGGCTGGGGAAAGGAACTAAGAAGCAGCAAGATACTGGATTGGAACATTCCAGGTGCCTGGCACAGAGGGTGGGCGGCAGAGTCTTCATAGGAATGCTGGGGTGTTGCTGCCAGGCAGAAAAGAGGCAGACTCCAGGTGGGGCTGGGAGAGCCATGCTTTGCTGCACTCTCGGCTGGAATGTGGTGGGGTAATCTCGGCTCATTGCAACCTCAAGCGATTCTCCTGCCTCAGCCTCTCGAGTAGCTGGGATTGCAGTCATGTGCTGCCATGCCCGGCTAATTTTCGTATTTTTAGTAGAGATGGGGTTTCGCCATGTTGGCCAGGCTGGTCTCGAATTCCTGACCTCAGGTGATCCACCTGCCTCAGCCTCCCAAAGTGCTGGGATTACAGGTGTGAGCCAACGTGCCCAGACTCTGCTATACTTCTGTGTCTACCAGGGGTCCATGTGTACTTGTGTGGCTATTTACAGTAGGGCTCTCTCAATTCCTGACTCTGCTAAATGACTAACCATGTAGTGATACTGGAGAAAAAGCACTGGATTTCCCTGCGGGGAGCTTGAGTCACTTCTTGGCTTCACCTCTTACTGTTTGACCCATGGGCCCATCATTTCATGGCTTCACGTCTCCCTTTCCTCATTAGTGAGAGGCTTCCTCCCATCTCCACGTCGTGTGATTCTTCTAGACTCACTTATTATCATCGAGGGGCATGGCTAAAAGAAGGTCACAGCGTATTTCTCCAGCTCCCTTGCTTAAGGAGCAAAAGAATAGCAGAGACTCAGGGCCCTTGTAAAACGGAATCGTTGACCACTTTTGCACAAGGTCATCCGTTCCTGGGAAAGGTTTGAGGCTGATTTATTTCCATCTCACACCTCATACATAACAGATTTCTTCTCTTGCCCAAAGAGATTGTCTACTGTCGAAACGTTTAGAGGAAAAATGAGCAGCCGGGATCCATGTGTGTGATCGTATTTATCTTTCTTTCAGGAATTTTTCTTTAAATGTGGAGCACACCCCACCTCTGACAAGGAAACATCAGTAGCTTTGCACCTGATTGCAACAAATAGTCGGAACATCACTTGCATTACGTGCACAGACGTCAGGTAAGGATCTAAAAATAGTGTCACTCCCCCCACAGACGTCAGGTAAGGATCTAAAAATAGCGTCACTCCCCCCTTTACTTTCCCAATACCGTTCTGCCATACGAGCCTTCCTCAGTGAACTCTCTTTCCTGGGGGGTGTCTGCTTTGTTTTGAAGCATCTGCCCAATTTGGGTATATTTTAATGTGAGGAAACAATTGAAAATGCCAGTGACTTAGTTTAAGTAGGTAAATAGGGTCCTAAGATGGGAGATGGCATATCTACAATAGTGTATGTAATCTTAGTTGATATTAAAATATAAGCTCACATATTTGAGTATGAAATGTAAACTCATCCATTAAGTTCCAAAATAAAATTAAAATATGGTGCTAACATTAGAGATGTTAACATTAGGCATGTGCCACCACACCCAGCTAATTTTTTGTATTTTTAGTAGAGACAGGGTTTCCCCATGTTGGCCAGGCTGGTCTTGAACTCCTGACCTCAGGTGATCTGCCCATCTCAGCCTCCCAAATTTCTGGGATTACAGGCGTGAGCCACTGCACCCGGCCAGGAATGGAAAAATAATTTATGAACACCATAACACGTAGCCCATACATTTTATTTTCACAATGTCTTTTCCATACATTTCAGTTCTCCATATTCGCCTATACTTATGCTGAGGCTTCGCACACATTCATACACTCAAAATGAAAGCAGCTAGTTTGGGACCTTGTTATTTCTAATCCCAGTGAACACAGCAAAAGGAAGCAAATGTGGAGATGGCCTGTTAGTGAAAAAAGGGAAAATGACTCCATGTGAATTGCAGTGTAGGAGCCAAGGACAGAGTAGAAGAAACTGAGTCTGTTTGCTCTGCAGAGTAGGCAATTCAGAGTACAATTCCTTACTCTACACTTTCGGAATGGACAGAGAAAAGAAATTAGCTTCATTACATGTTCTTTGAAGTTGGCTAAGAAGCTCAAACTGCAATAGTGAGAACTTAGCCCTCATATCAGGAAGAAATTTTTTTTTAAGATTTTTTTTTTTTTTTTGAGAAGGAGTTTCGCTCTTGTTGCCCAGGCTGGAGTGCAATGTCTCGATCTCGGCTCACTGCAACTTCCGCCTCCTGGGTTCAACCAATTCTCCTGCCTCAGCCTCCTGAGTAGCTGGGATTACAGGCATGCACCACCACACCAGGCTAATTTTCTATTTTTAGTAGAGACAGGGTTTCTCCATGTTGGTCAGGCTGGTCTCGAACTCCTGACCTCAGGTGATCCGCCCGCCTCAGCCCCACCAAGTGCTGTGAGCCGCCACACCCAGCCCAGGAAGAAATGTTTAATGAAATGCCAAAATGAATTAATGAATAAAGTCAAAGAATCTATTGTTTCAGACTTTTAAGCAAAAATAGTCGTATACCCTAATCATTTTAAATGTTGTCTCTCTTTGGCTTTTGGAACTGTATTAGATGGTCTTTTAAAGTTGCTTTAAACTCTGTGATTTCATGATAAGCAAATGTTCACACTCCTATCAGGCTATTTCTATTCTCTAATAAATTAAAATTAACATGTTGATTAATAGAAGCCCAAAAACCTTAACAACATCTGTTGAACAAACCTGTTTCCAAGAAGGAATAAAAATGAGACATGATTTTCTCATGTTTAGCCACTGCTGTGGCAGGAAGCGCCACAATATTGCCTTTAAAATGCAGCGCTTCAGCCTCTCTTGGCAAGGTGAATGACTGTGTACTGCTAACGCTTTCAACATGCAAGAAGAACAGCTAAGATGGGGATTCTGGTGTTTCAGGAAAGGAATTGAAAAGTGCTAAAAGTGAAGGCTTGACTGCGCTGATAGCAGTAGGTAATTTAAGTCACTTTTCAGTTTTTCAAAGGAAAAATTCAAAATACTCTTCCGTAAGTCAGAAAGCAGCTCATCAGCCAGTATTTTAAACTTTCCATTAAGGTTGGTAAACATGACATTAAAATATGTGGTGATGATGGTATTATCTTACTAAGAGCGTTGCCCTCCCCGTTTCCTGCTGTTACGCTGTCACTTTCGTATTAATAACTGGCAACATCTTTCGAAGAAAATGAGCCACCTCCCAGATACACAGGGTGATAATTGCTGGAAAAATAATATTGTCACATTAAATTTTTTCATAGAATTTATAAATAGAAGCGACTATATCCAGATGCATCTTAAGAGTGTGTGTATATTGAATAAGGTCCCTTCTCGTGTAAGACAGCCGAGGGCCCCATATTGTGTCCAGAATTGGTGGGTTCTTGGTCTCACTGACTTCAAGAATGAAGCCGCGGACCCTCGCGGTGAGTGTTACAGCTCTTAAGGTGGAGCGTCTGGAGTTTGTTCCTTCTGATGTTTGGATGTGTTCGATGTTTCTTCCTTCTGGTGGGTTCGTGGTCTCGCTGGCTCAGGAGTGAAGCTGCGGACCTTCGTGGTGAGTGTTACAGCTCTTAAGGAGGCGTATCTGGAGTTGTTCGTTCCTCCCGGTGGGCTCGTGGTCTCGCTGGCTTCAGGAGTGAAGCTGCAGACCTTCGTGGTGAGTGTTACAGCTCATAAAAGCAGTGTGGACCCAAAGAGTGAGCAGTAGCAAGATTTATTGCAAACAGCGAAAGAACAAAGCTTCCACAGTGTGGAAAGGGACCCGGGCAAGTTGCCACTGCTGGCTCGGGCAGCCTGCTTTTATTCTCTTATCTGGCCCCACCCACGTCCTGCTGATTGGTAGAGCCGAGTGGTCTGTTTTGACAGGGCGCTGATTGGTGCATTTACAATCCTTGAGCTAGACATAAAGGTTCTCCAAGGCCCCACCAGAGCAGCTAGATACAGAGTGTCGATTGGTGCATTCACAGACCCTGAGCTAGACACAGGGTGCTGATTGGTGTATTTACAATCCCTGAGTTAGACATAAAGGTTCTCCACATCTCCACCAGACTCAGGAGCCCAGCTGGCTTCACCCAGTGGATCCTGCATTGGGGCTGCAGGTGGAGCTGCCTGCCAGTCCTGCGCCATGTGCTTGCACTCCTCAGCCCTTGGGTGGTCGATGGGACTGGGCGCCGTGGAGCAGGGGGTGGCGCTCGTCCGGGAGGCTCGGGCCGCACAGGAGCCCATGGAGGGGGTGGGAGGCTCAGGCATGGCGGGCTGCAGGTCCCGAGCCCTGCCCTGTGGGAAGGCAGCTAAGGTCCCGTGAGAAATCAAGCGCAGCGCCGGTGGGCTGGCACTGCTGGGGGACCCAGTACACCCTCCACAGCTGCTGGCCTGGGTGCTAAGCCTCTCATTGCCCGGGCCGGCAGGGCCGGCCGGCTGCTCTGAGTGAGGGGCCCGCCAAGCCCACGCCCACCCGGAACTCCAGCTGGCCCGCAAGCACCGCGCACAGCCCCGGTCATGCTGGCGCCTCTCCCTCCACACCTCCCTGCAAGCTGAGGGAGCCAGCTCCCACCTTGACCAGCCCAGAAAGGGGCTCCCACAGTGCAGCGGTGGGCTGAAGGGCTCCTCAAGTGCCGCCAAAGTGGGAGTCCAGGCAGAGGAGGTGCCGAGAGTGAGCAAGGGCTGTGAGGACTGCCAGCACGCTGTCACCTCTCAATATGTAGGAAAGAGAGAAGAACTCTTTCTTCGGACTTTGAGGGATCCATGTGTAAGGATATTATGAGCGCCTGCACAGACACTCCATGCAGTTTAGTGATCACTGTGGGGTTTTTCCGGGTAGCGCTTTCTTTTTAAATTTAGAAATCATTCACAATAAACTATAAAAAGTATTAGAAGTGGCCGGGCATGGTGGCTCACACCTGTAATCCCAGCACTTTGGGAGGCCGAGGCTGAGGTCAGAAGTTCGAGACCAGCCTGGCCAACATGGTGAAACCCCGTCTCTACTAAACATAGAAAAATTAGCCGGGTGTAGTGGCACATGCCTGTAGTCCCAGCTACTCAGGAGGCTGAGGCAAAAGAATCACTCGAATCCGGGAGGTGGAGGTTGCAGTGAGCCAAGATTGCGCCACTGCACTGCAGCCTGGGTAACAATAGTGAAACTCCGTCTCAAGAAAAAAAAAAACAAGTGTTAGAAGTTATTTTTACCCTCATGCTTAGTAAAATTTCTGTTTAATTTTTTCCAATATCTTGATTATGCCTAAATATTTGCAGTGTGTGTGTGCTGTATAATTATACATATATAGTATGTGTATATATATGTATATATATGTATATGTATAGTTTCATATCGTGCTTTTTCCATTTAGCATGACATTATGATAAATTTTCTCTGTGCCGGGCATGCATGTGGTGGCTCATTCCTGTAATCTCAGCACTTTGGGAGGCCAGGCAGGCAGATTGCTTGAGCTCAGGAGTTCAAGACCAGCCTGGGCAACATGGCAAGACCCTGTCTCTACAAAAAATATAAAAATTAGCCAGGCATGATGGCATGCACCTGAAGTCCCAGCTACGTGGGAGGCTGAGGCAGGAGAACGGCTTGAGCCTGGGAGGCCAAGGCTGCATTGAGCTGTTTGTGCCACTGCACTCCAGCCTGGGTGACAAAGTAAGACCCTGTCTCAAAAAAAATAAAAAATGAAAATAATAATAAATTTTCTCTGCCATGAAAACAGTTTTTAAAAAATAGGTACCTAAAATTCTGTTATGTGGGAATATGCTGTTGTAGGACTTTCTCCTTAGTTCAGCTAAAAACAGGGTCCTTGTCACACAACCATGAAAAATTAGGCCCGCAGACTCTTTGAAGGGTGAGAAAAATGGAATTTATTGGGCAAAAAGGAAACAAAAAAAGGGTAACGGGGACTCTCAGCAAAGCAAGATGAATATAGATGAAAATCTATAAAGCAAGATGAATATGGATTAAAATAATAGATGAAAATCAGAGTATAGTATTAATTTATCTGTAAATATAGTTTCTGTGAACTCCTTATCATACTGGGAAATAAAAGTAAAATATTAAGCCTCCAACTGACTGAACAGAATCCCTCCTGGTCAGGGCACCATAGAGACACCTTGGAAGCTGAGTTCCAGCCAGACAGGCCTGTTACGCCCCCGCCCTCACTAACCACCTCTAGGCTTCCTTTCCTAAGGGCGAAACAGAAACCAGGCAGGTTTTCCTGCCTCACCAATTGAATCCCAGGAGAGACCAGGCTCCTCCCCGCTGCAAACAGCATGAACTTCCCAAGGCTCCATCCCTTTCTCCCAGTGCGCAGGCTGGTCAGTTTCTCCAGGTACCTCCTTGGGTACCTTGGCTGTCTCAGTTCTATTTAACCATTTCCCCACTTGAGCATTTACTTACAGTTAAAAAAAAAAAAAAAAAAAAGACAAAACCCTATTATTTTACGGACATCATTGACTGCATGCCTTGGCTGTAAGAATACGGTCATAACAGTGATTGTAGGTCCATGGTAATGGACATTTTTGAGGTTCTTGATCCGTATCGTCACCTTCCTTTCCAGAAACACTGCTTTAGTTCTGATCTGGCTTCCCATGTTTGAGAGAGCTCCCTCCTGCCTCTCTTTCAGCATTGCATTTGCTCATAATTTTTGTCTTTGCCTATTTGATAAAGGAGATTTTTTATTATTATTGTTTTGTTATTTATGAATTCAAGAATTTCTCACTCACTTATTTGCATTTTTTATTGTGAGAGAACAATGCAAAACTTTCTCCGTACGAAAGCTGTTCAAAAAGTCTACAAAACAGATCTGGTTTCAGCAATTGCTTTCTCATTCACTATTCATAATATCACGGTGTCCTTTATAAATATACAGTTACTGTCTTTTGAATTTATGTTTAAATATATTGCTTTGGTCTTTATTTTAAAATATTTTCCTGGAGATAAATCAAATTCATAATTACAGACTTAAAAATAAAAGGGTGTTTTAAATCTATTTTTTATTTTATAATTGTTTTACTTATGATATATATGTGTATTAATCATACATCATTAATCAAATTAGACATAATTAACCATATAATAGATGAAAATCAGAGGATAGTATTATCTGTAAATATAGTTTCTGTGTACTCCTTATACTGGAAAATAAAAATAAAATTGTAAGCCTCCAACTGACTGAACAGAATCCCTCCTTGTCAAGGGGACCATGGAGACACCTTGGAAGCTGAGTTCCAGCCATGATGGGGTGGGAGGTCAGACAGGCCTGTTATGCCCCTGCCCTCACTAACCACCTCTAGGCTTCCTTCCCTAAGGGCTAAACAGAAACCAGGCCTTCGAAAAGACTCCACACTGAGGCCGGGTGTGGTGACTCACGCCTGTAATCCCAGCACTTTGGGAGGCTGAGGTGGGTGCATCACTTGAGGCCAGGAGTTTGAGAGCAGCCATGGCCAACATGGGGAAATCCCATCTCTACTAATAATACAAAAAAAAAAAAAATTAGCCAGGCATGGTGGCGTGCACCTGTAATCCCAGCTACTGGGGAGGCTGAGGCAGGAGAATTGCTTGAACCTGGGAGGTGGAAGTTGCATTGAGGCGTGATCACACCACTGCACTCCAGCCTGGGTGACAGAGTGAAACTGTGTCTCAAAAGAAAAAAAAAGACTCCACACTGATAATGTGGATAATCACTGGCTTATATCTTCCCAGGTACAAAACCAAGGCAAGATGAGATAAATCAGTCCTTCACCCTCCCTGAGACAGCTGTTTCCTCTATTCTGATTTTATGTAAAATGTAGGTTTACTGGGCACTAACTAAAGGCCCACAAGTACATAATCATCACAAGTATGTCTCATTGACTCCCCCTTTTAAGGAAAATGCATAAATGCTGAATCTCCTGAGAACCTCTTAGGGAAAAAACAGCCGCAGATGTATCTGTGACTTGCGTTTTTCCCAGGCGTGCTCTCAAGCTGGAGTAATAGACCTCCATGACTGAACCTTCTGCCTCAGTCACTCATTTCGGTTGTCAATACTAATGAAAGTAAAAATTTTATGTTTTTGCGCTTTACAAATATACTTCTATACAATAAAAGACTGATAACTCTTTCATTTACCTTTTTAATAATAATTCAAATGCTCTAATGCCACAAAGGTAACTTTTTGACTTTAAGAGAATAGCACAATTTCTTTGGCCTTCGGTTTCTGTGTAAAATCCAGGATTTTAAGTAGGTCATCTCCAAGGCTCTGACTGGTTCTAAGGACTGCAGGAGGGAGGAATAAGACTTCTTCATAGCTTATAAATTGATTGAGACAGTTGCAAAAATACTTGTATTTAGTCCTGTCTGTTGACAAATGCAGAAATCAAAGATGAAGTCTGCAATGATGCTGCCTACCAAATCACATATATGTGGTTGTAACATGTAGGCCGATGTATAAGAGACATTGTGACTCACGGCCAGATTTTTGGCTTACAGTTTAATTCAGGTACATGATTTGTGTCCTTTGAGTTTACATTTGACATAAAATATTTTCGTCTTTCTTAGGCCAGGCGCAGTGGCTCACGCCTGTAATCCCAGCACCTTGGGAGGCCGAGGTGGGCAGATCACGAGGTCAGGAGTTCGAGACTAGCCTGGCCAACATAGTGAAACCCCATCTCTACTAAAAATACAAAAATTAGCTGGGAGTGGTGGCATGCACCTGTAGTCCCACCTACTTGGGAGGCTGAGGCAGGAGAATCGCTTGAACCCAGAAGGCGGAGGTTGTGGTGAGCCGAGATCGTGCCACTGCACTTCAGCCTGGGCATCAAAGCGAGACTCCATCTCAAAACAAACAAACAAACAAAATATTTTACTCTTTTTTAAGGGAAAAAGTGAACTATCTGGGAACTAGAATATCCTGAGGATTTTTGTGAAGCCGCAGGTTCCCTTCTGGCATCAAGCCTTGTCTTCTCCTCTCCTTACCAACAGTAGTGACTTGCTCTTTGCTCTTCAGGGTTGTCAGCTGATAGTTTGAGGTTTATGAATATAAGCATAACAAGCTGAACAAAAAGCAAGAACTGGATTAAGCACAGTAAATCTAGCACTTGAAGGCAAAATAGCTGTCTTGTTTAGTATTTCCAATAGAAGTTACAACAGAAGGTTCAGGACATTCTTGGGTGCTAAGTCATAAAAAAATGGAACGGATAAGCCAAAGGGATACCGGAATTCTTTCCCTAACCAGTATGTGTGTCTTGGGGCTCACCCTTTGTCAGTGTCTTCCAAACGAAAATGATATTTCTGCTCCTTAAATCTCCCTTTACAGTGCTATTCTTCTAAAATTTTTAAAATGTAAGATTTGAAAACATACAAAATAGAAAAAATCCTTATTATGATATTGAGGACTAAACTCTGATTTTTTTTATCGTACCCAAATTCCTATCTAAGGGGCCTGGGGAGTCATGCCCTACAATTCATATATTCTCAACAGATAGGTTTTATTTAACCCTATTTATTGTGACTACTTTCCAAACTGACTTTGGGATAACATTATCAGACAAGGAAGAAAAACAAAATATTTTACCCCAAAACATGTTTCTTTGCTGTATCTTGAAAGGGCCCTGCAAAGCTGTCATTTATGGGGGAAAATTTGCATCTGTTACATAGCTAGATAGTTTTAACATAGCTAGCTAGATATTTTTCTATCTAGATAACATAGCTAGATATTTTTCTTCCAGGCCCTCCCAATCCTAAAGAGATTAAAAATCTAGCACCTTTTAAAGATCTGAATAGGAGACATTTGTCATCTATTGCCTCTAAGGGTAGCCATTATAAGACTTCAAAAGAACCTTGGTCTCCACAATCTTTTATCTTAACCTCAACATTCCCTTTCTGTCCATCCCAGGTCTTTAGACAAACTCAACCAAATGTCAACCAGAAAGTGTTTAAATTTACCTATAGGCTGGAAGCCCCCAGCTTTGAGTTGCCCCACCTTTCTGGACCAAACTAATATATTTCTTAAATGTGTTTGATTGATGTCTCATGCCTCCTTAACATGTATAAAACCAAGCTGTGCCCCAGCCACCTGGGATATGTTCTCAGGACCTCCCGAGGGCTGTGTCATGGACCATCGTCACTCATATTTGGCTCCAAATAAGTCTCTTTAAATATTTTACAGAGTTTGATTCTTTTCGTCGATAGAAGGCACCTAGTGAATCTCTGTATTTTATCTCACCTTTAATCGTTATTCCTTAGTTTCCAAAGCTGAAGCAGACTGAAAAATAGCCAGATTTGCTTAGTCAGAATTTAACCTTCGAGACACATGTTTGAAAACCCAGGTCCCTGTCGGGCATCAAATCTAAAAAACTGTTCTACCATGTTATCTCCCTCAACCCTTCCAATAAAGACTTACGTTTTTGATGTCATTGTTGTTTGATATAAATGGTTTCATAATTGCCTTCAAATTTGTCCTAAAATAGAATTCATTCGGCTTATTGAAGCAATGCCACAGTGGATTGCAGACTTAAAAGATTTACTTGGGCCTGGGGATTAGCAAAGATTTATCTCAAAGTCCATTTGTACTTCCTCCAGGTGTTCCTGGGGGAGAATGACTTAAAGATAATTTGACTGGATTTTGGTATGCATTCATTCATTCATTCATTTAACAAAGAGAGATAGGGAATGGAGATCTTAGTTACAATTCCCTTTGAATGCATTTGTTATGTCTTAAGCTTCTTTTGTCAATTCACATGTTAATTCTGGCTATAGTTGGCATTCTGTTGTGACTTAGAATTACTGTGTAAGTTCTTTGTCAGTCTGATTTTTGACATTACCAGTAGCTACTTTCCATCAACTTAAGATTTTCTTAAAATTTAGGGATCAGATGGGACCTGATAGTTTATCCAGTCATCAGGCTCTGAGGAGCATGGTGAGAAACTCAGGTATATGTACAAAAAGTTTAACTGGAATCTTTAACATAGCCTTTTACAGTAAGTGATTTTCTTTCTGTCATGGAAATTGTTGGAAGATTTTTATGTGTTGTAGCACCAGTGTTTGTGCACACAGAGCTATGTATTTCTCCCATTAGACCCAAATATGTTTATATTATAATAAACAGGGGTATGTTCTAGAGTCAATGGAAAATCTTACAACTTTTTAAGATGAAAGAGAAAACTTCAAAGATATATCTTCTAGCTTGAAGCAGGCTACTTCACACTGTGCCCCAGGCCCTACAGGAGTAAATTCTATCTCCTTATGCCAGGAGTGATTCTTTTCTGAAAAGTGTGACACACCCTCATCTAATCCAGTCTTGAGGGAGAGCTGCTATAAACCCTTCCATTAAGAATCTTTGCATAAAGCCTCAAGTAACAGGTGATCACCATGCTCCCTTTGAGATTCAGATGCAGTACTTAATGACCTGTAATTTTTTAGCTACATTAATTTAAAATAATTAGGGCTTCCATCTTATAAATGAAGAAATTGGATCTATCACATTAAAAAAATTACATCTGATCACACCACAAGGAAGTGGCTAAACCAATCTACAAACCAAAGTCTATATGGCTTGCATTGCTTTTCTTTCATTGCACCTTACCCTCCAACCTGCATGGTCCTGGCTTTCTCTGTACAGTAAAAAGCAAGGCTATCTGGTGAGGCCGGAAGGTAGATTTGCATGTGAAAAGGAAAATGTAGCAGTAAAGTGAGATTCAGAGAAAAGAAAAAGTTGAACTCGGCTGTGGTCCTGTGTGTCCGTCTTTAAAAACCAGTAAGAGTGGAAAAATACAGAGCTGCCTCCAAGTCTGCTGCTCTGCAAAATTGCAGGCTGCTTGCAGGGCAAGACCCAAATTGACTGACATGCCAGTGTGACTGCTCCTCCCCACAGTGGCCAGCACAAGACTTTGCATCAAAGAGATTTAAATATATGGGGACTTAAAGGTAAATCTGTTTCATGCAGTGTAACAAACAGAAAGCAAACTATATTCACATGAAACAATCTCCTTTTAAAAATCCCTTCTGAATTCAATAGACTAATTGAGTTAATTATTTAACTCAAACAAAACAATGAATTGGTCAGAAATCAATGGAGATTTTTAAGGAGGTATTAGAAATAAGGGGGAATGTCCAATTTCGAAATCTAAGTCACAGGATATAGATTATGCTGCCATATTATTTGGGGTCAGTTACTTATGAAAGCATAGAATAAATATTTTATCCCCACTGATGCTTCAAAATGTGAACCATGTCAGTTTTAATGTCAGTCAGTGACCTTCATTTCTCCCGTGGTGAACCTGTGGGCTTCAGATCTGAGCAGCTGCCGTCAGCAGAGCTTCCTGGAGATGTTACAGGTGCTTGTGCATGAAATTCTTAGGCCTTACCTTTTCATTTAACTGTCACCGCAGGTGCACAGCAACCCCCGCTGGGAAGAGCAGTGCAATATTGCAAATCCTCCTGGACCAATTTTGTGTCTCTTAAGGTCAACCTTGCGTGTTGTAACTGTCTGGATTTTAAGCAGTTCATTTTCTGTTGGTGGGTGTTTTTTGTCTTTTGTTTTTGTTTTTGTTTTTGTTTTGAGACAGAGTTTGGAGTTTTACTCTTGTCATCCAGGCTGGAGTGCAATGGCTCAATCTTGGCTCACTGCAACTTCTGCCTCCCAGGTTCAAGCGATTCTCCTGCCTCAGCCTCCTGAGTAGCTGGGATTAAAGGCATATGCCACCATGCCCACTAAGTTTATATTTTTAGTAGAGATGGGGTTTTGCCATGTTGGCCAGGCTTGTCTTGAACTCCTGACCTCAGGTAACCCACCGGCCTCGGCCTCCCAAATTGCTGGAATTACAGATGTGAGCCACCATGCTTGGCCTGTTGGTGGATGTTAAGAAAGATGGAGCGGCCGGGTGAGGTGGTTCGTGCTTGTTATCCCAGCACTTTGGGAGGCCGAAGCAGGTGGATCACGAGGTCAGGAGTTCAAGACCAGCCTGACAAACATGGCAAATCCCCGTCTCTACTAAAAATACAAAAATTAGCCAGGCATGGTGGTGTGCACCTGTAATCCCAGCTACTCAGGAGGCTGAGTTAGGAGAATCAATTGAACCTGGGAGGTGGAGGTTGCAGTGAGCCGAGATTGTGCCACTGCCAGCCTGGGTGACAGAGCGAGACTCCAAAAAAAAAAAAAAAAAAAAGGTGCTACATTCCTGAAGCATCTAAGAGACCCTTGCTAGAACTTTGTTAACAGTTAAGCTTTGTTTTTAAGGTCCATCTTCATCTGAAAGAAATACCCACAGTGTTTAAATAACTATTTTTTTTTTTTTTTGAGACAGGGTCTCGCTCTGTCGCCCAGGCTGGAGTACAGTGGCGCGATCTCGGCTCACTGCAAGCTCCACCTCCCGGGTTCGCACCATTCTCCTGCCTCAGCCTCCAGAGTAGCTGGGACTACAGGCACTTGCCACCGCGCCCAGCTAATTTTTTGTATTTTTTAGTAGAGAAAGGGTTTCACCGTGTTAGCCAGGACGGTCTCAATTCTCTGACCTTGTGATCCTCCCGCCTCCGCCTCCCAAAGTGCTGGGATTACAGGCGTGAGCCACCGTGCCTGGCCAGCAATTTTTTTTTTAAAAGAAAACTATTTGCATTACTTGTGCATTTATTTCTAATGGCAATTTTATCCTTATAATTAGCAATTTGTTATAAACTAGGTGAGGGGAAGAAGTTACTTTTCATTGCAAATAATGTTTGTGCCACTTCATATCTTCAGATAGAAATTTTAAACTGGGACACTTTTTAGTGATTAGCAATAATAAGATCTACCTTGCCCTCTATAAACATCCTTTATGTAGCTATATTTTCTCATGACATTTAGAATTATTTGTGAATTTGTCCTTTGTAGCTCTCAAAGCCTGTAGAGCTATTTGTGACAAAATAAGCAACAGTTTCAGAAACCCGGAGTGCAAACTTATTTATTGAAGCAAGGGTCATGGTGTGTTGATTCTGTTCCTTGTTAATTTGACAAATTCTGCGTCACAGGAAACATGGCCTCACGTGCTGTATCTTGTGTGCACTGGAAGTGGAATTTCAAGTTTCTAGATCTAGATGTAGATTTTCACAACACTAAGAGGTACTGGGCTACACAGATATACCAGCATTCTATTATATCAGTATCACAGGCAAAGCAGTCTCATGCAGGCATCTGAGATCTTTAATACCTCCTCTACCATCAAAGATAAGGTAAAAGTAGATTAGTCTGTTCATTCAACAGATACTTACTGAGTTCATCCGTGCCTCAAGAAACTATTCCAGGTGCTTCAAGCTGAGATAAAACCTCGCATTTCTGCTCAAGCCTGATGCATTTCTGTCGATGGCAGGGAAAGCCGTCGACAGGGACGCTCTCTAGCAGGTGAGGGTGTGATGGAACGGGACTAGTTGAAGCAAGGCAGAAGGTGTTAACACCTCTTGTTCATTTTCACTGTATCGTGGTAGAACAGGGACCCAAACTTTATTTCTTTAGGCTAAGTTGTCCCCACGATTCTTTTATAGTACTTGGCCAAGACAGAACTTTGAAGAAATACATAGAATCATTTGCTATGTGTTTGAGCAGAGCATGCACCAGTTTTCCCACTCCCTTTTCTTTTACACCTAACCAGCTAGATACGTACATTACCTGCCTAACCCCAAACCATCTCACATAGCTTCCGTTTCTGCTGAAGTACCTCCTCCTTGCATATTACCCTGGAAATGACCAGACCGTGACCCCAAAGTCAAACTTGAACACCTGTTGCTGTCATTGCCGGTCTCCACATTAGATTCCTTCTCTGAGCCGGAACAAAAGTGACTTTGTGGTGTTCCAGACTGCATAGGACTGTTTTCTTGTGCGCTCAGTCCAGACACATGTGTACATCAGGATAATGTGACATCAGTATATATTCCACAAGGCTGGAGAAGGTCCAACTATTGCTAACAAGTTGTATTGTTCTTACCATTTGTTAGATATTTTGCATGTATGTTGATCTTAATATTTCGAGTGTTATTTATACCCATTTTACAGATGGGAAAAATGGCAACAAAGAGATTATATTACTTGCCGAAAGTCGCATTGTTCTTAAATGGGGGAAGACAGTGGATTAATGTTAGATCCCATGATAATTCTGACACTAACATTCATGCTCCTTGCTGCCATTCTTTTTTTTGAGATGGAGTTTCGCATTTATTGCCTGGTTTGGAGTACAATGGTGTGATCTTGGCTCACTGAAACCTCTGCCTCCCAGGTTCAAGCGATTCTCGTGCCTCAGCCTCTTGAGTAGCTGGGATTACAGGCGCTTGCCACCAAGCCTGGCTAATTTCTGTATTTTTAGTAGAGACGGGGTTTCACCATATGGGCCAGGCTGGTCTCAGACTCCTGACCTCAGGTGATCTGCCCGCCTCAGCCTCCCAAAGTGCTGGGATTACAGGCGTGAGCCACCGTGCCTGGCCTCTTTGCTGTCATTCTGTATGGCTTCAGGAATATGTTTATTCCCTCAAAAAGTGACGTCGTTAATTGTGGGAGAAGAAGAGAAGTATGGCTAGAAGATTGGAAATGATTGAAGAGGGGCATTATAAGCTTAAAAATTGAAGAAGTGGCTGCAGATCCATTGCCCTTGGTTTGCTTGGGATTAATGGCATTCCTGCTTAATAAACGAGCTGCAAATCTGGGGCAAGGGGGATCATTCCAGTCCTGGGCTTCTGTGAAGGTGGTTCCTGACCTCTAGGGGAGGCATTGTGTGGCTTGCTGCTTAACAGAAGTTTGTGGCTCAGACACCCTTTGCTGAAAAGTATGGAGGAGCTTCCTGGGACTGAAAGGCTGGGGCAGCCCTCAGGAGCCACAGGCAGAGAGTGATGGGTGGTAGAGGAGGAGGCAGTGCCTACCCTGCAGGTTGTCATGAGGGTCACAGAGGCAGAGCAAGAAGACAACAAAGCGGCTTGGGAGCTTTCCTCACTCTGAGATTCCCAGGCAGTGAGGGAGGATGGCTACTGTCCAGGAGGGCTCTGGGCTGATACCCGGTGAACTCAGATGTCACCTGGACATCCTCGAGGATAAATCACCAAGATCCAGGGCAGAAGGTAGAGGCACACTGGCTAATAAGTGGGTGATAACCCTCAATCACTTTCAATCTTTGCTACCTTTTTTTTTTTCTTTTTTTCTTTTTTTTTTCTTTTGAGATGGAGTCTTACTGTCACCCAGGCTGGAGTACAGTGGTGTGATCTGAGCTCACTGCAACCTCCGCCTCGCAGGTTCAAGCAATTCTCCTGCCTCAACCTCCCAAGTAGTTGGGACTACAGGCATGCACCACCACACCAGGCTAATTTTCTTTGTATTTTTAGTAGAGATGGGGTTTCATCATATTGGCCAGGCTGGTCTTGAACTCCTGACCTCAAATGATCCACCTGCCTCGGCCTCCCAAAGTGTTGGGATTACAGGCATGAGCTACTGTGCTGGCCAATGTAATCATCTTATTTCTATCTTTTGGGTATTACCACCTGCACAAGTATTTTGTTTAGCTCTCTCATCTTTAGTCTGTACTGGGAAAATTCTAAGTATTTTTCCAAATATGAAATTTTATTATTAAGCTATTTGAGATCCACACATCCATAGTTACTTGACTTATAATAAAGTGACACCATTGAGATGTGGTTCTGGGTAAAGTTGATAACTTTATGTTCAAAAAAAAAAGAACCTCGACTTCCTATCATACACTATACATAAAAGTCAATACCAAATAAGTTGCAGATCTTAATATAAAAGTTGAAACAAGGAAGTTTCTAGAATGTAAAATAGTGCAATATCTTTATAACCCTGATAAAAAGGAAGATTTCTTTTTTTTTTTTTTCTTTCTTTCTTTCTGAGACGGAGTCTCATTCCCTCACCCAGGCTGGAGTGCAGTGGTGCAATCTCAGCTCACTGCAAACTCCGCCTCCCGGGTTCAAGCGATTTTCCTGCCTCAGCCTTCTGAGTAGCTATGATTACAGGCATGTGCCACCACACCTGGCTAATTGTTTTGTATTTAGTAGAGACAGGGTTTCACCACGTTGGCCAGGCTGATCTCAAACTCCTGACCTTGTGATCCAGCCGCCTCAGCCTCCCAAGGTGCTGGGATTACAGGTGTGAGCCACCACGCCTGGCCCAAAGGAAGATTTCTTATATAAGGCACAAAGAATATTTAATTAAAGGGAAATGATTGACAAATTCATTTACCTTAAACTTGGAAACTCATCCAAAGACACTATCAAGAGAGTGACCAGGCAAAGCCACAGAGTGGGAGATTTTGCAACTCGTTTAAGTGACTGAGGGCTCAGAACATATAGAGAACATCTACACATCAGTAAGAAAAAGGAAGATGGCTGGGCTCGGTGGCTCACGCCTGTAATCCCAGCACTTTGGGAGGCCGAGGTGGGCGGATCATGAGGTCAGGAGATTGAGACCATACTGGCCAACATGGTGAAACCCTGTTTCTATTAAAATATAAAAAATTAGCTGGGCATGGTGGTGTGTGCCTGTAGTCCTAGCTACTCAGGAGGTTGAAGCAGGGGAATCTCTTGAACCTGGGAGGTGGAGGTTGCAGTGAGCCGAGATTGCACCACTGCACTCCAGCCTGGCAACAGAGCGAGACTCCATCTGAAAATAAATAAATAAATAAATAAATAAATAAATAAATAAATAAATAAATAAATAAATAGGGAAGACAACACAGGAGGAAAATGGGCAAATTAAAACTACAATTATGATACCGTCACTTACCCAGCAGAATGCCTAAAATTTACGACACTGACAACCCCAGTCCTTTTGGTAAGGATATGAAGCAACTGAAACTCTTGTATTCTATTTGGCAATATCTGGTAGAGATGAATATATACTTCTCATATGACTCAGGAATTCCACTCCTAGGTAAATATCAATCAGAAATATATACGTATGTTTATGCATATAAGAAACATTTATAGCAATGTAATTTATGATACCTTACAGCTTGAAATAAACCAAATGTCCATCAAATAAACTGTGGTATGAACATTCAGTGAAATACACAGTGATTTAAAAACTGAATTAGGCTGGGCACAGTGGCTCATGCCTGTAATCCCAGCACTTTGGAGGCCAAGGCGGGCAGCTCACAAGGTCAAGAGATTGAGACCATCCTGACCAACATGGTGAAACCCCATCTCTACTAAAAATACAAAAATTAGCTGGGTGTGGTGGCGCATGCCTGTAATCCTGGCTATTTGGGAGGCTGAGGCAGGAGAATCGCTTGAACCCGGGAGGCAGAGGCTGCAGTGAGCCGACTCCAGCCTGGCAACAGAGCAAGACTCCACCTCAAAAAAAAAAAAAAAAAGTGAATTAAACTCCATGCAGCTGCAAACATAATTTTGAGGGAAAGCTGGACACAAGAATGGATAGTCTACATGATTCCATTTATATTACTTCTATTCAACAGCAATATGAAGCCGGGTGCGGTGGCTCATGCCTGTAATCCCAGCACTTTGGGAGGCCGAGGCAGGTGGATCACCTGAGGTCAGGAGTTTGAGACCAGCCTGGCCAACATGGTGAAACCCTGTCTCTACTAAAAATACAAAAATTAGCCGGGCATAGTGGCACATGCCTGTAATCCCAGCTACTCGAGAGGCTGAGGCAGGAGAATCGCTTGAACCTGTGAGGTGGAGGTTGCAGTGAGCTGAGATCGCACCACTACACTCCAGCCTGGGCAACAGGGCGAGACTCAGTCTCAAAAACAAAAACAAAAACAAAAAACAACAAAAAAAGAAAAACAGCAATATGTATATTTTTTCCAAAAAAAAATATATATTTTTATTATTCAAAAACAGAAAAAATGAATGGTGGTAGACATTAGGGTGCTGGTTCCCTTAGGGAAGGAAGAAGGTAGTAAGCGAGGGACAGCTGAATTCTTCCTTTTGTTTCCATGGTTCCCTTCCTTCCCTTTTTCCAAGATTTTCTTATGCCTTTGTGACGATGGTCAACAGCTTACCCTAGCCTCTGCACTCCTTATTTTTCTTGGAACGTTGTATTGGCACTCTCCATGACTGGGGAAGAGTCTGTTGGTCAGAACTGGGACTCGAAGGAGTGCCATAATCTTAGCATTGGCTGGACATTGTGGAGGGCATGTGTGGTAGGGGGACCACCAGGGTACTGTTGAGAGCAAAAGGGAGCATTCTAAGGAATTAAAATCATACAATCTCTTGAAACATTATTTTATTGGGTGAAAATAGGTTTTATTCTATTAGAGACCTACGAGAATGTTCCATTCAAATTTTATTCTAAATATATATTAGTATGAAGAAAATCATTAAAATTTATTTATATTGATTATATTAACATAGAGTACTTATTGATGTTTATTTACTTTAATCGGAAAATTAGCTATAATGATCTCTAACACTGTATACTTGGTATATTATTCAACATGTATTTTTTAATTATTTACTTTAAAAAAATTTAATGACAGTCCCTTATGAGAGCGTTAGAAATTGGTAACACCTCCAATGATTTCTCTCAGTAGATCATATTATTATTAATTAGAAAGTCTTCCTCCACCAGGAGTAAGGTTAGAGAATATTTTGATCAAGAGTATTCTCAACTCTAACTGTTTCTAATTAAAATGAGTAAGTATTTCCAACAGAATATTATCCAAGGTACTTTTGCTTCACTCAGTACCTTGGATAATATTCTGCTGGAAATATTTATTCATTTTAATTTGAAAAAAAATCAAATTAATATTTGAAAAACAGTATTTTATTTGGCAAATATTTTTATAAAACAGAAGTTATCAAATAAGTAATTATTATTTATAAATATCTTCAGAGGTCTTCAACCCCCAGGGCCGTGGACTGGTACTGGCCTGTTAAGGGGCCGCCCAGCAGGAGGTGAGTGGTGGACTGGCAGGCATCACGGCCTGAGCTCCACCTCCTGGCAGATCAGCAACAGCATCAGATGCTCATAGGAGCGGGAACCCTATTGTGAACTGCACATGCAATGGATCTAGGTTGTAATCCCTTATGAGAATCTAACTAATGCCTGATGAACCGAGGTGGTTTCATCCCGGAACCACCCCCCTCCCCACCCCTGTCCTGTTCATGGAAAATTTTTTTTTTTTTTTTTTTTCCACAAAACCAGCCACTGGTGCCAAAAAGTTTGGGGAACACTGCATATTTTGAAACTTTCACCAGATTTACCTGCAGTAAAATCAGAGGTTTTCTCAATTTCACTTCTTTATGACATCAGCACAGATTTATCTAAGTAAAAATGGGATTTACACTAAGAGTCTTTCTTCAAAATGAAATATTCCAAAAGTTCAATTGTAGATTTCAGAATTGAAATAGTGTAGATCATTTGAGTTCTCATCATTTAATCAGTTTCTCCTTCCCTTTTGTAGGGATTGGTTTCAATGTCTTCTTGCAAACTTTTTTGTGGGATTTATATTTACTTAAAGTACCTAGAGGTAAAGATTTGGGGCACCTCATTTGTTGGATACCTTTTTTTTTTTTTTTAGAAGAGTCTCACTCTGTTGTTCAGGCTGGAGTGCAGTGGTGCTATCTCGACTCACTGCAACCTCTGCCTCCCGGGTTCAAGCAATTGTCCTATCTCAGCCTCCCAGATAGCTGGGATTACAGGTGTGCGCCACCATGCCAGGCTAATTTTTGTAGAGATGGGGTTTCACCATGTTGGCCAGGCTGGTCTTGAACTCCTGACCTCAAGTGAGCCACCCACCTCAGCCTCCCAGAGTGCTGAGATTATAGGCATGAGCCACTGTGCCCGGTCTGGATACTTTGATCAAAGACAGCTGACTGGTTTTGAACAAAATGCAGACAGGTTTAGAATACTCATAAGGTAGTAAAATACAGTTTTAAGAACTTGAGTCAATTTCCAAAATACTTTTCTAAAAGCTGAAACTTTTCTACAGTAGCACAGAAGCAGAGACCATTGCCATGATAAAGTGATGTTTATCTGATGTCAGCTTTGTCACAACTTTGTTGTTCAGTTGCTCAGTATATGTAAAAGTATAAACTTTTAGAAATTATTTATAAATATTTATATTATAAAAATAATTGTGGTCGGGTGTGGTGGCTCACACGTATAATCCTAGCACTTTGGGAGGCTGAGGCAGGCTGATCACCTGAGGTCAGGAGTTCAAGATCAGCCTGGCCAACATGGTGAAATTCTGTCTCTACTAAAAAGGAAAAAAATTAGCTGGGCGTGGTGGCGGGCACCTGTTATCCCAGGTACTCGGCAGGCTGAGGCAGGAGAATTGCTTGAACCTGGGAGGCAGAGGTTGCAGTAATCTGAGATCATGCCATTGCACTCCAGCCTGGGCGACAAGAGCGAGACTCACTTTCAAAAACTAATAATTATATATTATAAAATATACGTTATTTATAAATAAACTACAGATTCTGTTATTGGTTGAATATTACGACTTGTTTTAACATAACTATGAATTATATGCATGCCACAATTACTTCCAAGTATGTTCCACAAGTTTCTAAATTTAGTGAAAACATTGTTTCTACCCATAATGCCATATCCCACCAAAATATATGTTCATTTATCATTAGAAACAAAAACATATCCAATGTTGAACTTTTAAAGTAAATTTGCATTAATGTTCACAGTAGTGTCAGGTATTTCACCACCGAGAGAATACATTTCTAAAACTTTATTTCCTGTCAATGAATTGCATGAAAAGAAAAATTAAACAGTAATTGGTATTAATGGATGTTCCATTTTTATCATCCAAATAACGATAGAAAACTATTCAATTTAACTCTTTCTGAGGTTCTGCTAAGCAAACTAACACTAACAGCTATCATTTAACTTTTTGTATTTGCACGAGGAAACTTGGAATCAAAACTGAGTAAACTAATTTAGAACAGTCATTTGATCTAAATGAAAAGCCACATTTCCTCCTGAGTAATTTGTAAATGTACCTTGTGAGCTGCATGCGTTAAATCCTATTGTTTGAGCACAGCCTTCCTAAAGTAACTGTGAGTTCATGATAGACACTAATGCTTCTTCAGCAGGTTTGTGGGGCTGGTCTTTGTGTGGTCCGTGGTGTTTTAAAAGACCCATGGTAGATGGAAAATGTTGACACACACCTTATGCAACTTACCTGTTCAGCATTAACTTCCTTGAGAAATAGAAATTCTATACTTAACAGGCACTTCTTTTTTTAGCTTATTATGGTTGGAAGAGTTTATTCGAAAATAAGTGTCACCAACCATCATATTAATAAATACTTTTGTGAGAATCAATAGATGACAAAAAGCCCTCTAGCAAACACCTTCTGACTGCTTTAATGTGCTCACTGTACTTCTCGGCTTCGATTTTCTGCCTGTGCTTCATGTCGAATGAACCTGTAGTTTCCCACGTTTTCTGTCAACTCCACCAACTCCTGGCTGCTGACTTCAGCGTTCCCATAGACCTCGGGCCAGTCCTGGCAGAGACGATGGCACAGTGCATGGCAGGCAGGGTGGCCAGCGTGGAATGCTACCCCCACCACCTCCTCACATGCGGAGGAGTTACTGTCTGACTAGAACCTCGTGCCCGAGGCCACTTTGTTTCCTCACTGGGTACCTGCATGTTCTTTTTGCAAAGATGGCATTCGTTACCTGGTGACTTAGGATCATGAGAAAAGTGGCATCATTCAGTAGTGTGAGAATGAAGGGGAGAGCTCAGTTTACTCTCCATGCACCACACATGCTGCTAGATAGCACAAAGGCAGACATTGAAAAGCCCAGGGTTTAGGTCTACTGAAACCAGGCCAGGTTATTTTAATGTAGCTGTAACAATAATGCTCCTTCAAATCATAAGAAATCTGGAATAAATGCTCAACCAGGAAGGACCCATGGACAAGAGGCAACATCGGAATGGTCCCAAGTAAACTTTGACTTAGAGTCATCTTATCTCCACCTTTGAGACGGGATTTCCAGTTCTGTCGGAGGCTTTTCTGGGGCTACTGGACACGTTCTGTAACTTAAAGTGCCCAGACCATGAGGAGGAGATGGAATACTTTGTAAGCCCATTTCTCCTCTTTCCCCAGGCCATCTGTCAGTGTTTACTGGGAGATGGGTTATTCTTCTGATTATGGCAAAGCAGCGGAAATGGAGAGGGATGGTGAGTTACTGCAACCCAGAGAGGGCTTAACCTTCATAAAATTCTCTTCTTCCCTTCAGCTTGAGATGTTGCTAGATTCACTCCTGGAATGTTGGAATGCAAGATGAAATTAGCATTCCCTGATTTTTGTAAGCTAGATGTGTCTCTCTTTTTACAAGATTAACACCAAGTTACTCTTAATGATGCCACAGCCACTGGGGTTTAGGAGAGGTGGCATAGGTAATAGTGATTAGGGTTACACACAAATATAACACTTGTTCCTGCATTGGTGTCTTATTCATTAGTGAAAATTCTCAGTGACAAAGTGAATTCTGCTTCCCTTTGTTCCTAAACTACAATTAGAAAAGCAAGCTGTCTACCTTATAGGTGAGAAGTTGGTATTGCTGTTCTTAAATACACAGACTGACTTTGATTTCTTCTTCTGACAGAGCAAGACAGATTGACTTTCTGTCCCCAGCAAGCTGCAGTCCTACATCATTCCAGCACTGACCCTTTTGCTAATAGTAACTAATCCTCACTCCATATCACCTTCCCATTTTGCTTAAAACTCATCTCTTTCAAATGGCTTCTTCTGGTGAAGGCTTTTCTGATTTGCATTATTCTTATAAATATGGAAGTATATATAGACCATTAATCCAAGAGTTATTTATAGACATATGTGACTATGTAGGTGATCTTAAATCATCCCCTGAATTCTTAAATTCCTATCACATGATTTATCCCCAACAGCTAAAGAAGTCTCTGCTTCTGTCTTCCCTTTCATTTTCCTTCGTTACTCACTGCTAAGATTTGGATGTCTTTTGCGTTTGCCTCCAACCGTCTTTCCAGTTCCCAAGATACACATGAAGCGTAGTGGTTCAGAGCCCTGCCTTTGAAATCAGACTGTATGTACAGAAACTGGCTCTGCCATCTTTTGCCTCTGTCCTTCTAGATAATAAGAGCATCTTCTTGTTCTTGTAGTTATTGTGAGGATGAAGTGAGTCCACGCAGTAAGCACTTAGAACCATGTTTTTTTTCCAGTGTGGTGGCACCAAAGCAGGGAGCCAAGCTAGCACAGCCCTCCCTTTCCATTTCAGCTTCAAATGGCAACAACCAAGTTACAGATTCTGAAGCCTTAGAGTTTAAGATCATATACCCCAATCCCCCAGGGAGTGCATTCTACTCTGCAGAAGGTCTGTAGGTGTGCAGGTTGTAACACAGAGAGCAGATGACTCCAGGATGGAGGTCCTGAGAAGGGCTTTCCCTCCTGAACCCACCACCATTCGTTGTCTGACTTGGGGCAAATCAATCACTGTGACTTTGATTTCCTAAATTTGGTTAATTCCTGAGGTGGTGGTAGGATCAAATAAGTTAATTTCTGTGAACATACTTTGAAAATTTTAGATCTGTACACAAATCTAAATCACTTATGATTATTAGTAATCCTGTTCTTGGGAAATATATGTCATAAATAGTTATTTCTAGAAGTGCGGCATTTATTCGTATGGGAGTAGCTAGCCCTAAGTATCACCTCAGAGGAAATATTTTGAGTTAGGAGGGACCATGTTGCTACAAGCAAATACATTTTAATATTAATGCGAGGAATAGTGTGGACATGTAATTGTATAAGAAGTAGTTTTGGAGGAAATTGGGCACTGGTGACAGAAAAGTATTTGGGAAAGATAAGACTTCTCTAAAAGGATTGCTTTGGAAATGTTAGTAGAGTTTAACTTCTTACATGTGGCTGCCGCAGAGGCTGTGGCAGGAGACCGGTTATGGCTGGAGTTCTCCAGAGGCAGAAATTGAGGCAGAAGTTGGCGTGAGATTAACTTATCTGTCAGAGCCGAGGCCTGCAGAGGGAAAACCGCGAGAGCCCCAGCTCGATCAGCCTCTCGGTGCGGCTGCCAGGGGGGTGCCGATGCCGACAGCAGAGACCATCCCTGGCCACACGCCCCACATCTGAGCAGCAAATACTTATTTGAAACAGGATCTGGGTGGTACTTCTCTGTATCTTCTACAGCCCTTGGTCAATAGGCAGGAGAATAACCAGTGAATCCTAAGAAAGTTGTTTAGGACGGTTATTAGAAGAGAAAGTGTACGGTGTGTATTTTTTGGACAAGAAATAACAAAAATAACAATATTTAACTTATTCCAGTGACTGCTGTAATGCAAAGGGAACTTATACCACTTAGTGGAATAATACATGTTTTGAAAGCAAAAAACAGTCAGATTCAACTGTGTTATTAACTAACCACTCTCACATTCTTTTATTTTTTCTCATTTTTTTTTTTTTTTTTTGAGACGGAGTTTCACTCTTGTTGCCCGGTTCAGAGGTCAATGGCATGATCTCAGCTCACTGCAACCTCCGCCTCCTGGGTGCAAGCAATTCTCCTGCCTCAGCCTCCCGAGTAGCTGGCATTACAGATACCCACCACCACGCCCAGCTAATTTTTTGTATTTTTAGTAGAGATGGGGTTTTGCCATGTTGGCCAGGCTGGTCTGAAACTCCTGACCTCAGGTGATCCACCTGCCTTGGCCTCCCAAATTGCTGAGATTACAGGTGTGCACCACTGCACCCGGCCCACTCTCACATTCTTACATAAAATTCAGGTATCATGTTACAATGAAAACAACTGGAAAGAAAAAACAGAGTTTTAATTATTATTATTTTTTACAAATACCATAATATTGATTTGATGTAGAAATTACTGTAAATTTCTCTCATATCTGATATAAATGATTCCCTTAGAAATAGAAACAACATAAAACATTCAAATAGTCGAAATGTATCTTAAAGAAAAGTTAGAGAATAAACTTCAAAATTTAGTTTCATACTGAAACTTCATATGGTTTCCCAGGCATAAGAAGAGAGGAACAATTTAGCATGTCTTTTAAGAAATACAATTATTGCGCTAAAAATTTAACCACAGTACAAATAAACAACACTGTCACTGATAAATGACCCAAGTATTATAATAACAGTTTTTAAAATAAATGCAAACGTCTTTATCTCTTTGTGCATTTTAGCCATACAGAGACATGACATCCAATATTAGCATCCTAAGCTTAATGCAATTCAGTAAGCTTCTGGGATGTGGAATTGCATTTTGTTGTCAACTAGACTTTCTTAACTTGGATCTGTTTTTATGCCCATTTTTAAAGGGTATTACATTTGTTTAATGATTATTTCTAAGATTAATCTCAAATGATTTCCGTGATTAGCACGCATTGACTAGGTTTTAAAGTACTCCTCTGCAAGAGAGGAGCCGTTGGTTAAATTGATCTGCGTAGTTAATGAAAGCTTTGACCTGCACCGGAGGACTTCAGGAGACTCCTCAGGACCTTCCCCCTGAGCGCGAGCCCTCTGCCTTCTTTGCTGGTGGTCTGAAGTGGTGTCTAGCGATAC
Source organism: Hylobates moloch (assembly GCF_009828535.3). Lineage (NCBI taxonomy): Eukaryota > Metazoa > Chordata > Mammalia > Primates > Hylobatidae > Hylobates > Hylobates moloch. The sequence goes on along the minus strand of NW_026652277.1, from coordinate 169,809,781 downwards.
TGTCAGAAACATGGCGTGGTGGAACAGAAAGCAAACAAAATCAAGAGCAGACATGGCTGGGCACAGTGACTCACACCTGTAATCCCAGCACTTTGGGCGGCTGAGGCGGGTGGATCACAAGGTCAGGAGATTGAGAACAGGATCTTTGAACCAGAAGGCAGAAGTTGCATTACCAAATAGTCCACTCTGCAACCACCTGATGACAGAGTGAGACTCAAGATAAAAAAAAAAAACAACAAAAACAAAAACAGACATGGATTTGCATCTGCAGTTGATTGCTTGCCATATAAACTTGAACTAGTCATTTACCCTTACCCTCAGCTACCTCTCTGTCATATGATGTTGATGGTACCTACTTAAAAGGAGTATCAAGGTTGTGGTGATAGTTCAGAAACAACATTCACGTGAGAGTGCTTAGGAAACTGTCAAATGTTATTCAGATGTTATTATCAATGAACAGTTTCCCCTGGAATTGCTGCTCCCTCTCAGATCCTCTCCTACTGCAGGACTTTACACGTATGACAGTAAGAAAGGTGCCATCTCACTCCATTCTGTGTTGGACAGCTGGCTGCAGACTTGAGTGATGATGGCTGGTCTTCCAGCAGGTGTCTGAAGACTCAAGGTTCCCATGACCACAGAGTCCAGTACACCTGCACACTTGTGCAGGATGCACAGAGAAAATGACCAGGAATGCCGGCGACAACACTAAGTTGAAATTTTCCAAGAAAGTGGCCTTTCAAATCACTAATAGCTACAGTAATCACATTATACATAACTCTATTACAGAATTTATGTAGAACAGTATCCTAGGAAAATGCTAAAATGCACGAAATAAGATGACTCCATCACACACATTGGTTTTTACATAGGTGTCACTGTTCAGCTCTAATCCGGTTTTCTGGAATTATATATATAATTGCATATATCTGTATATGTTTTTGCAACTCCTAGTCCATATGGAGAGAGATTTTAATTCAGGAAATTAAAAAATAAATTTCAGAACATTTATTGTTGCATCCCTTACTAAATTATAGATGGATGGAACTATCCTTTTATTTATCTTGAAAATTTGGCTTAATCGAGAGTTTATTTTTCCATAAATACAGTGGAATGCTTTCCTGAGAGAGCACTGTACTCTCTCACTTGCTTCTTGTCCATTTGTGCTATTTTATGCCATACTGATTTTGCACTAAGACTGGCAGAAGGCACAGACTTTTCTCTCCTCCCCCAGTTTCTCACCATATCCGATTTTCTTGTTTTCCAGTCTTCATTTCCATTTGTTTCTGAACATAGATTGATTTGCCCTTGAATGGCTCAGTGGTGCTCAAGGAGACCAGCTGAGTTAGCCTTTGGTGAACATTTTCCTTGGAACAGGCTGGAATCAAGAGCACAGGCCCTGGAGAAAGAATGTTGGGTTCAAAACCCAGTTCTACCTCTAGTTGTCTTGTTTCCTGGGCAAGTTCCCCAGTCTCTCTGAACTTCTTCAAAAGGTTGTGAAAATTACAAGAGATAAAACTTGAACAGTGCTGATCACATACGGAGGGTAAATATTAGCCAAGATTTTGGCCCTGACTTGTTAACTGAAAGGGGGATGTTTTAGGTAAGTCTTTACATTTATTTATTTTTTGAGACAGAGTTTAGCTCTTTTTGCCCAGGCTAGAGTGCAATGGTGTGATCTTGGCTCATTGCAACCTCCACCTCTCCAGTTCAAGCGATACTCCTGCCTCAGCCTCCCAAGTAGCTGAGATTCCATGTGCCACCATGCCTGGCTAATTTTGTATTTTTAGTAGTGACAGGGTTTCACCATATTTGTCAGGCTGGTCTCGAACTCCTGACCTCAGGTGATCCACCCACCTCGGTCTCCCAAAGTGCTGGGATCACAGGCATGAGCCACTGCGCCCAGCCTCCAAGGAAATTTTAATACAAACCCTTCTTTAGCTAGTTGAATTGAAATTTTTTTTTCCTATGAAAACAATAATGTTTTTAAGGCCAATTATGTAATTTTTGTGAATATAATTATGATAACGTAAAATTTAGTAAATATTCTCTGTAACTCTTTGTTTCTTTTTTGATAATATGGCATGAGGCAAGAATCTAGATATAATAATACCCTTAAATAGCTGTAAGTTAGTGGCTTTCATCCAGGGGTGGTTTTTTTCCAATGGGGACCTTTGGCAATGTCTGGAGACATTTTATTTGTCACCAGTGAAGGGTGGTGCTCCTGGCATCTGGTGTGTTGGCGTGAGGGCTGCTGTTGAGCATCTTACAAAGCACGACTCAGCCCCACAACAAAGGGTTATCTTGCCCAACATTCAATGATGCTGAGGTCGGTAAAGCCTGCTCCAGTTGGAAGAAGAGGTGGGGCTGACCCAGGAATGATTTTGTGAGACGGGACGATCACTTCCTCCGAGACTGCTTAAACCATGTGCATTCCAAGCTCTCCTGTTCCTCTCCGTCGTTTCATGGTCTGAAGATAAATACATTTAGCTCCAAATTTAAGATTGTGCATGTGGACTCCTGGCCTTTCACATTGAGCCATGGGGCTGGCTCTTTTCCATCGGATTTTGATAAAGGAAGGAAGAAAAACTGGCTGAGCCAATACTGGAAAACATGCTTCATGGTAAACAGGCAGTGATTAGGAGGCCTGCACTGTGAAGGAGAGGCTGAGTCTGGTTGTACAGAGATAAAGCAATTCTGAAAGTCATTTTCCAGAACCAACAAACTGTAATTTCGTTGTGTATTTTAAATAAATTCCAAAAACCTCGATCAGGTTTAATGGGTGTCACCCTTTGACTGTATAAATGTTAGCTGGTTTTTCTTGCCTTACAGTGGAAATGAATCCTTAATTTCAGGAAGAATGGAAACAAGTTTGCAGTTCCTTAATAAAACAATTACAAGAGTCATCTAATTTTATTCTGAAAAATCCTCCATTATATGTCAATATGATTTCAGAAATATTGCAGAATTTTTAATGCTATTTGGTAATTTTAAGTTGAGAGAATTATTCCCACAGAAAGCAAGGCGAATGGAGTGGGAAAAAAAGTCAGGCAAAAGAGAACCTTATTAAAAGCATCTGACTGTACTTCAAATTCTGTCTCATTGTGGCAGCATCGGTGATGTGGCATGCAGAGCTTCTGTGGTATTAGAACATTCTCAGCTAAACCTCAGTCTTGCCAGGATTATAATGAGTTTCCAGTCTTTAGTGGAACGGATGAAGAAGATACTGCTCAGGGCTGCAGCACATTTACAGAAGCCATATGCCTCTAAGTGCTTCGCTTCGATGTATTACAGAAGCCACATTTCAGCTACATGGCTGAGATTCCTATCAACCAGGTCGCATCTGCTGGAAGCCTTACCCAACTGTGAAAAATCTCTTCCTGCCCAAACTTTCACTGATAGTGCGTGCTAAGTGTGTTTACATGCAGGGCTCCCTTAAATGCTCAGAATAACATTGGGAGGTAGATACTATTAGTGTCCCAGTCCTCACGTAAGTCACCAAGACTTAGTGGGAAGAGGCTTGGAATGTAATTCAGTGTCACATAGTCAATAAGTTACAATAGGGTCTCAAGCCCAGGTTTTGTACTAAAGTGTGTATTCCTGGGTGCGCCCCATTCTGCCTCAGTACCACTGATTATATGTAGGAAAGGGCTTATTCATGGATCTGAAATTCAGGGTGTGTCGTGGTAGCTCACACCTGTCTTGTAGCTCTGATGCCCAGTCTTCCTGCTGATGTGTTTGTAATGTACACGTGTGTGTAGAATGCTGTAGTGATGAGACCCTGTCACACATGCTGCCCTCTGACTTGTGTGTGTCGCTTGTTTCTACCTATCCTGTCTGGGCACCTCTTCGCAGCAGTACCCGCAGGGCTGGCATCCGGCAGGTGTTCAGGGACGTGGCTGTGCTGCTAGTTGTTGGGCCATTTGCTGGCTAGCTGCTCCCCTGACACTGAGTATGATCTCCCGGTAAGCCTGGCTGTTTGTATTTATCCTTTTGTGAATTACTTGTTTTGACCTGCCATCCCCCCACCCTAAATTTCCTATTGGATATTTGTCTTAAAAAATAAATAAATAAATTTGGGCCAGGCACAGTGGCTCACGCCTGTAATCCCAGCATTTTGGGAAGCCGAGGCAGGTGGATCACCCCAGGTCAGGAGTTCGAAATCAGCCTGGCCATCATGGTGAAACCTCGTCTTTATTAAAATTAAAAAATTAGCTGGGCTTGGTGGCACACCCCTGTAGTAGTCCTAGCTACTTGGCAGGCTGAGGCAGGAAAACCACTTGAACCCGGGAGGCGGAGGTTGCAGTGAGCTGAGATCACACCACTGCAATCCAGCCTGGGCAACAGAGCAAGACGCCATCTAAATAAATAAATAAATATATAAATAAATTTGGGAGATTTCTTCAAATGTCAGGAATGCTAGCACTTTTCCATATGTTTACTCTGTTTGGAGTGGCTTTCCATACCAATTATTACATTTGTGTGTAGTCAATTATCAGTGATTTTGATTTCTCTGCTCACGTGGTCATGTCTTGGCCCCTCCTGGGCTATTAACTTGATTGACTCACGTTGTCATCCTACTTTTACCCTTTCATTGTTTTATACATGTGATTCTTTGATCCTACTGATTACCTCAGTTGAGGAATGCTAAAAAGATCCAACTTTTATTACTATTTATTATGTTGATTATTCTAACACCATTTATCAAATCATCTAATACCTCACTAATTGGAAATGTTTTATAACCTGAGAGCACACATAACTATCTGTGTCTCTCTTGGGCTCTCCTCTGCAGGCTTCCACTTCTGTTCCATTGCTCATTCTGTGCCAGGCATGTAGTTTTAACTACTGTAGTTTTATTTATGTTATGTATGTATTTATTTTTTGAGATGGAGTCTCACTGTCAGCCAGTCTGGAGTGTAATGATGCAATCTCAGCTCACTGCAGCCTCTGCCTCCTAGGTGCAGGTGATCCTCCTGCCTCAGCCTCCCAGCTGGCTGAGACCACAGATGTGCGCCACCATCCCCAGCTAATTTTTTGTATTTTTGGTAGAGATGGGGTTTTGCCATGTTGGCCAGGCTGGTCTCGAACTCCTGAGCTCAAATGATCTGCCCACCTTGGCCTCCCAAAGTGCTGGGATTACAGGCATGAGCCACTGCTCCTGGCCGACTACTGTAATTTTAAATAAAGTTTAAAATATGTTTGATAAAGCCTCTCTTCACTGACCATTTTTTTTTTCCATAACATTTTTTTGGCTACTCTGTGATTATTCATCTTTCAGGACAAATTAAGTTAATTTTGTCATGTTCTGAAAAGGACAAGCAGAACAGAGGGTGGCACCCTCAATGCCCCAGCTCCTTTCTGAGGGTTCAGGTAGGCATTGCCTTTCTGAGATTAAGTTGAATGCCATTTTCAATATGGCATCAATTTTAACTTAGTACAATCAAACTTTCAACATTCTTGTCAATTGAAGGATATTGTTTCAATGTTTTTTAAAAACCCTGGAATTATGGGCTTGTGTTTGTGTTTGGAAGCCATTTGAGAGGTGCTAACATTTATATTTCTTTCTTTCTTTCTTTTTTTTTAGATGGAGTCTTGCTCTGTTGCCCAGGCTGGAGTGCAGTGGCTCGATCTTGGCTCACTGTAACCTCCACCTTCTGGATTCAAGCAATTCTCCTGCCTCAGCCTCCCAAGCAGTTGGGATTACAGGGGCCCATCACAATGCCTAGCTAAGCTAACTTTTTGTATTTTTAGTAGAGAAGGGGTTTTACCACGTTGGCCAGGCTGGTCTCGAACTCCTGACCTCAAATGAGCTGCCCGCCTCAGCCTCCCAAAGTGCTGGAATTACAGGCATGAGCCACTGTGCCCTGCCTAACATTTATATTTCTCCTTCCAGATAGGAACACAACCAAACTAAACCAGAGAGGAGTGGGGTGATCTTTCTTTTTAAGGTTTTGAGCTTATCTATTCCACATTACAAGTTTGCTGCTCGGATCTGACCTTGATTCTCCTCCAAACCAGTGACAGTGTCTGTACTTTGGGACACCCTCTTGGGCAGCCTGCTGGAGACTCTTCTTTCAAAGACTAATTTCCTGAATCTCTGGCTAAAGAGAGAAGAAGGTTAATAGTTTAGGGAGCTGTTTACAGGCCATTAGGAACAATTAGCACATTGCTGAGATTAAAAGCACTTCTCCAGAATGTTGGATGGCCTAGAAAGGAAACAGGACTTTTAGAAACATCTATTTTTAGCATCTAATTAAGGCAGACTTGGAGTTCCCCAGCCTGTCTTGCCATACTGTTTTGTATTTTAATTATCAAGAAATCTTAAATTTCCTTCAAGCCAAATTCTGCCTACAGCAACTTAAAGCAATAGTAACGTAAAAATCCTACTCATGAATTCTTTTGAACAAATATTGAAATCACCCCATAACCTTTTTTAGGCTGATTACTTAACACTCGTGCCTTTCCTCTTTGACATGTAAAAAAATATATAATTTATTGATGATTTTCCTTTCTTTCTAAAAAGACAAGTTTTGCTCTAGGGACACGGCTCAATGCCCCTGGAATAGGGCAGCCATTCCGGTTCTTATTTCAGTGTCTTCACTCTGCTGCCCTTCCTTCTGCTGAAACTCCCTCTTCTAGCCCTTCGCCTGAGGTTTTTACACTTGAAGATGCAGTACAATTTTCACGTGTTCTGTGATGCCTTCTGAACCTTCTTTTATATTGAAACCCCATTGCATTTTGTGTAAATGTTTAAATATTTCCCTCATACCTGATAAACCAGTCTGTAGGTCCCATCCATCTTTCACAGTCCCTATAACGCCATACCCTTAGCAACTTCACAGGCCAGGAAGAATTTGCTAAATTGAATTTTGTCAGTGTCCCCTACTGTATTTTGGTTTTGTGGCCATTTGTTTTCTTTCTCTTTGCTCTTGCAAAGAGAGAACCACTTTTTTGAGACTGAGTCTCGCTCTGCCGCCAAGGCTGGAGTGCAGTGGCACAATCTTGGCTTCACTTAAACATCTGTCTCCCAGGTTCAAGTGAGTCTCCTGCCTCAGCCTCCCAAGTAGCTGGGAAACAGGTGCTTACCACCACACCTGGCTAATTTTTGTGTTTTTTGTAGAGACAGGATTTCGTCTTATTGGCCAGGCTGGTCTTGAAAACTCCTGACCTCAGGAGATCTGCCCACCTCGGCCTCCCGAAGTGCTGGGATTACAGGCATAAGCCACCACACCCAGCCAAAGATAGAACCAATTTAACATATGGTTGGGTCCATTCATATTTTCTATGTTGTATGCTGCAGTTTCACATGGATGTCCATCAGTCACCATTCCACTAATATTTTGTAAAAGTAAAAGATAGTTGCACTTCTTAAAACCTTAATCAGAGCCTGCCACTGTTGGCTTCTTCTTACTTAACACTGCATTCCAGACACTGGTCTTTCTCCAGTTCGTTGAGCAAAATAGCACAGGACCTTGGCACATGCTGTTTTAGTCACCTGTAACTGTTTCCCAATCTCCCACCTTCCTTTTACTTTGCCCCATGAGGAGATGCTTTGCAAATAGTTTAGCTGTTAGGGATAACTGGTACCAATATCTGTAAGCCACTGACCACCAGTTAAATTGAGCTGACCTGGACAGCCAGGGGCATGCCCTCTGTTCTCCCCAGTGCCGTGTGCTGCCCTCCAAAAGCTGTGGACTCAGGAGGACAGAGGCAGCAGGCTGTCTTGTGGTATCAGCAGTAGGTTACCATGCAGAGGAGTTGGTTAGTCATCCCTGGAAGAGGAATCCCATGTGCTGAATCACAGAGAGTGCTCTGTCTTGGCCCGTATGGGGTAGGAAGTAAGCTGTAGTTATATCTCAGCAAAGTAAAAGTAGACAAGTAAAGAATTTGGGGGATCCACTTGCAGAGGGCCTTGTGTGTCCTTCAGGGAGTTATAACTCTATCACTGAGTCATCAGGGAGTCATTGGAGTGTTTGTTTGTTTGTTTGTTTTTAAGACAGAGTCTTTCTATGTTGCCCAGGCTAGAGTGCAATGGCGTGACCTCGGCTCACTGCTACCTCCCCCTCCTGGGTTCAAGCGATTCTCCTGCCTCAGCCTCCTGAGTAGCTGGGACTACAGGCGCCTGCCACAATGCCTGGCTAAGTTTTGTATTTTTAGTAGAGATGGGGTTTCACCATGTTGGCCAGGCTGGTCTCGAACTCCTGACCTCAGGTGATCCACCCGCCTCAGCCTCCCAAAGTGCTGGGATTACCTGCGTGAGCCACCGCTCCTGGCCTGGAGTTTTTAAGTCAGGAGAACAGAGTGACCAGTTTATGCTTTAGGAAGATACTTCTGGTGGCTCTGGGCAGGGAACAGGACTTCATAAGGTTGTGTGGATCATGTCCCACATGGAACTACCCTGCTGAAGTCCACCTCAGGCACTGTTCATCCAGCAGCCTGGAGCCCATGTGTTGATCAGGCTTCCCTGCAGCCCTGCAGTCCACTTCTCACTGGTCCCCTTCCCTCCAGCCTCTCTGCCTCCCTGTAGAAATCAGAGAGCTCTGCTTTTGTGGAAATTCTGAGGCAAGTTCCCAAAAAGCTTCCTGTGACTTTTTATACTACATGAGAACGTGTACGGATAATGGCAGGCCCGTTTGGTAAATGCAAACTGACTGCCAGAAGGATCTGTGTTTAAATGCCAGGTTCGTGAAAGCCTCACTCAGATGTGCCCTTACTGACGCGGCTCTGTGTCTGCGTCCCCTCTTGCCCTCCAAACACATGGGCCTTATTCCCATTCCTAAGCAAGTTCCAAATCTTTCTGTATCTCAAGGCCTTCGCGTGTCTCATGACCAGAGAAACCGTCTGCATTTCTTCATGCAGCTGACTCCTGTCTAGGTCTCAGGTCTCTGTTTATCTGATTTTCCACAGAGAAGAGCTCCCTGTCCTGATTCTTGCAGCCTGCTACTAACTCACCTCCTTCTTTACTCTTCTTTCATGTGTCATAATGCAATGTGCTAGTCTACCTTTATTTAGGAGACTGTAGGATGAAAGTTTGTCGCCTGCCTCAGTAGACTTGAACTGTGTTCACTGTATTCACATCTGTATCCCCAGCACTTAACAAAAGTGAGTGGCAGGAAGCAGGTATTCAGTAACTATCTGCTGAATAAATGAGCGAACGAGTCCAGCAGGAAGACCTAAAATAGTTGGTGAGGGCTGTTATAGAAATTGCATCTCAACCGGGCACGGTGGCTCATGCCTGTAATCCCAGCACTTTGGGAGGCTGAGGTGGGCGGATCACCTGAGGTCAGGAGTTCAAGACCAGCCTGGCCAACATGGTGAAATCCCATCTCTACTAAAAAATACAAAAATTAGTCAGGCATGATGGCACACACCTATAATCCCAGCTACTCGGGAGGCTGAGGCAGGAGAAGCTCTTGAACCTGGGAGGCGGAGGTTACAGGCGAGATCACACCATTGCACTCCAGCCTGGGCAACAGAGCAAGACTCTGTATCAAAAAAAAAAAGAAGAAAAGAAAGAAATTGCATCTCAAGATACATAATAAGAAAATGCAAAATAGATATTCTCAGCCTGAAATACGCTTTCAGAGGATGGCATGAGAGAAGGTGCCTCTGGTTTGGTTTCAAACTCTAATCCATGCAAAAGGTGTACAAGGTACATATTAGGTAATGTCAAGTATGTGAGAGTAAGTCAAATATTTGTTAAAGTATACTTTAAATCTATGAAGCAGCTCATTGAAAAAATAATTCTATATTAAATCACCTTTTGACGTGAAAAATACCCTTTTAAAACTGAACAATTATGCTACAACTCTGTTTCATTGAAAGGAACTTTCTTTCTTTTGAATCAACTACAGAGCTCTGTTTAACACATGAATACAAGATCTAGTTCCATGACAGATATCACTGTGGGACTCAGGCCAGGCAGGTGTGAAGGAGGGAGGGGAGTGGTCTGGGGAAGCTGCTGCCTCCTGCAGTCACAGGAAGATACATGGAAGGAGGAACAATTGCTGTAAAAGATGACAGAACACAGCCTCATTGTGAACCATTTGGAATCAATGAAGTCCCCAGATCAAGTCAGAAGAGTGACCATTTTTAAGAAAAGGCTTCAAGTATGTTTCAAATCTGATTCATGAATCAGGACAGGCCCCCAAATTAAACACCACAGTTTTGAACTTCTGCTACTTTTTTCTTTTTTTTCTATTTCTAAGTGAATAAAAGTTCCCTCCTTTAAGCCCATAAAAGAATTATTCTACATTGTTCTGAATCTTTCTACATCTTTTTATCTATGGCTGTAAAAATATCTATAAAGGTATGTATACGCATATATATAGCTTATATATTTTACATATAACATGTATAAACATTTGTACTTACATCTACACATAAACAGATGTATAAGCACTTGCAGACATCAACATATGTACTCAAATTTATACATATGTATGCCTGTCTATAAATATAAGTGCATAGATACATAGAATATCACTCTTAGAAAAATGAGATCTACAGACGTGTTCAACAATTTGGGTATTTCCCCATCTTTGCAACATGCTTTTTATGTTTAATAAAACATCATGGACAGCCTTTTAACCAAGGACCCCTATGGGCATACTTGATTTATCACAATGGCCGCAGAGTATACATTCCATTGTACTGTAATTTATTTAACTTTGCCCTATTAGTAGATGTTGAGATCACTTACTTTTTTCCTTCTCCAAATGTTGGGATTAACAGCAGTGTACATGTATCTTTACAGCCTTGCCAGTATTTTTAAAGAACAGATTTCCAGGAGTAGGTTTTCCAAGCCATAAAAATAACTGAATTCTAAGATCACTCTGAACAGACTAGTATGTTTTTTGGTGGATCTCAGAAGGAAAGGAAGGCATTCACCGTGAGGACACCCCTTCAGCAGACTCAGAATAAGTCATTATCTGAATGTTTTATCACTGTCACCATTAATACTCTGAAATGCATACATTTGAGGATTCTGTGGATTCAAGACAGGGTTAGCGCTGTCTCTTTTGTATTAAGAGAGAGAGAGTGTGTGTGTGTGTGTGTGTGTGTGAGTGATGTGTGTGTGTGTGATGTGTGTGTGTGTGTGTGTGTGAGGTGCATGCAATTTGGTAAAGAACTGTATTTATTTTCATCTTTATTTCTCCTAAAGATTCTAAGACAAGTTATCACTTTGCCTAAGAGCTCTTCTAGGGAAATAAATTAAAAACACATCCAGAAGCATAATAAATAAGAAACTTCATCTTTTCCAGCCATTTCAGGCTTCCAAAGTACACTATTTATTCTAAAAAACTGTCCTCTATTGAAATACTAAGCATATTCTGCTGTCTCTGAGATAGACAAAATTCCTACTTGTAGTTTTAGGAAAAAATACAGTTTCTACTCATTTAGTTAAAAAATATTCATTAAGCATTTACTAAATAAATTCTAAATACTGTAAGCGATAAGTATAATACCAAAAACTAGGTGTTTACCCTAAGGAAGTTCTCATCACCCTACAGAATTTATAGTAGGAATAATATATAGAAATATAAAAAATATTTCTTCGTACTTGGCAGGACAGTGGGAGATATAAAAATAGTAAGAGAAGGCTCATCCATTTCGGGAGCTTAAAATCTAGGGTGTGACAAATATTGTGAGTACAAACATATTTCTCTGCTACTGCAAAAGAGGGAAACTGTCATGTCTAGCTTCAAGATGGATCTGTGAGCTGAACTGAATCCCGAAGTGCAGGTGGGATTTTGAAAGGTAGGGGGTAGAGAGAACATTATCAGTGATGGTGAAGAATGAGCAAAGATCCAGAAACAGGCAACAAACCACAGTTTGGTTTAGCTGCAACTTGGTGTACCTGGGAGAGAAATTTGAGATAAAAAGAAAGATAGGTTACTGTTAAGTCTTAGAAGGCTTTCAATGCAACATAACAAGCTTATATGGCATATAGTGGGAATGGTTGAAAGCTTGGGAGAAGGCAGAATGATAATTTTCCCAACTGGGGCTTTATGAAGATTAATCCACTTGGTGTCATTCAAAGAGACAGATATATGGAAGGAAGAAAACCGGATAGAAGACCACTGTACTCATTCAAAGAAAACATTCTGATACCACATTCATTAAATCCAGGCAGCATCTTTGCTTACTAAAGCCATGTGATTTACAAATGAGCTGGCCGTATTACCTGGCTTTGATGGTAACCCAATTTTTTTTCTCACCTTGCCAGGACAAACAAAAGATTAATGTCTGGATGCAAGCAATAGGGGGCCCATTATTTCAGATGCTGATTTTGAAAAACTTCCAATCCGGCCTCCCATAACTGAGGCTTTCTCTCCATTTCAGCATCTCATCCAGTTTTTTAAAAAAAATTATATTCAGTAGGCTTTAAAGTCAATCTTGATATTTTCCACTGTTATGGTTTAAAACCCTAAATAGATTACACTGACAATACCGACAAATTTAATCTTCCTCATATATAACTTGAGGATAAAAGGTCAAAAAGGAAACATGTTTCTCTCCTCTCCTACAGATAAAAATGCAAATAGCTAGTTTCCTTTGAAGTTTGTAAATACAGCATGTATTCTGTGTTCTTGTATAGCATTAAATAGGCCACTGTGATACAGTAAAAGTTAACTCTTCAAAGTCTCTGCCTGGCTGAGAAAAAGGGCTATTTTCTTCTAACATAGATTTCTTGACTAAGATAAAATCAATTCTGTGGCACTGTGTTCTTTGCTTTATAAGGAGTACAATTCCTAAAGCAACTATTTTGGACAGACTCTTTCACCTTTTACTTAGAGAATAAAATAAAAGTCTCAGGGACTGCTTTCTTAGCAGACACTATGCTTGGCCCCCAGAAAGTGATCCAGACAGTCTCCAGGCTCAGAGGCTCATGATCTAGGGGAAAGGACAATACCAGGTTCTGGGACTTAGCACAGAAGTGGGTGGGAAGGACAGAGAAGGGATTTGGAACCCAATGCTGAGGAACCTTCCATGGCCCCGAGAAGGAGGAAGAACAGAAAGAAAATGATGATGGGGCAACAAGGCAATAAGCAGTTTCCATGTATTCAGCATGAGGTCTGTGCCAGGCCTTGCGGGGAATGTGGCCCTGTTTAAGACCTGGAGTTGAAAGAACACTACTGGGTATCCTGGAAACCCTCCTCCAACCCTTTGTCAAGCTATCACATTCCTTAAGCCTCCCGTTGCAGTTTCAGGGATAATATCTTGAAATTATATTAAAAAAACAGATTATGGGCCATACAGAACATGGTGAGAGAAGGTGAGATAAAGTCCAATGATAGGACTTCTATTTTCCCTGCAGCCAGATCCCTCAGGCTGATAATTCCTCAGGCTGATCCCTCAGGCTGGTCCCTCAGGCTGATCCCTCGGGCTGGTCCCTTGGGCTGATTCCTCAGGCTGATCCCTCAGGCTGGTCCCTCAGGCTGATCCCTCAGGCTGATCCCTCAGGCTGGTCCCTCAGGCTGATTCCTCAGGCTGATTGCCCAGGCTGGTCCCTCAGGCTGGTCCCTCAGGCTGATCCCTCAGGCTGATCCCTCGGGCTGGTCCCTCGGGCTGATTCCTCAGGCTGATCCCTCGGGCTGGTCCCTCAGGCTGATCCCTTAGGCTGATCTCTCAGGCTGGTCCCTCAGGCTGATCCGTCAGGCTGATCCTTCAGGCTGCTTCCTCGGAGGCTGCTGGGAAAATGCAAGTCATATCATTGGTCTTTATTTCAGGATTTCCACATTCACTTACCAAAAACTTCTTTAAAGCATAAAATAATCATTTGTGAAAATAGCATTAAACTGTTATATTCCTTCAAATATACTATCCACATACTACATTTTGTGTCTAAAAGATACTTATTTGTGCATTTATAAAAAATGAATTTGATAAAGTTAAAATAATGACAAATAATATCATTGTTCTCTTCTAAGCCAGTGCTTGGCACAGAGTGTATTGATAGCATTTTTTTTGACGAGTGACATGAAATAGAATTTTGTGGTTTGTTAATTTTTTTTTTCTTATTTGACATAATTATTTTCGGCTTCGTGCCAACTTCATAAAGAAGGCAAGATATTGGCAGGAGAATCGTAATATGTCTATAATAGGCTGATGGACAGTGGATTTAATGGAAAATCTTCAAGTTCACTATTGAGGTTAATAAGCCTAAAATATCTTAAAACTAAATTAAGACACTTTCTGCCTTAAGAAGGCATCTTTAAAAAAGTTTGTTATCATTTTAGCTGACTCTAGAAGTAAGTAGCAGTTCTTTTGCAGAAAGTGCCATTTGCAACCCAGATAAGAATAAAGATTTCTTTCTTCCCTGCATGTGTCTTTAGAAGAAAACCATCTTCCTTAATCGTCATCTTTGCAAATGTCTATTTAAAATTTTTTGCCTCAAAATATCTCCTGTTGGATACTCCAGCTATTTTCTCTTTTTGCCTACTCTTAAAGGGGCATATGCTGTATTTTTTATTGCAGATCTCTGACATAATTTTTTTCTGTCAAATGTTAGATTGTGGTTCCAACCTTAACGTTTCCAAATAAATGATATGAACAATCTTCTCCCATTTACTCTGTTGGTGTAAAGGTGTTCATATCTCTTGGTCAAATCTCTTGAGTTTTTTCATTTCAGGTAGGTATAATGAGAGCAATTTGCAATTCCAGTGTCATGCACTGTATTTGAATTGGAACAAAAGGAAGTATCCAACAACAAAATCTTGCTGAGTGGAATTATTTTATTTTATTTATTTATGTTTTTGAGACGGAGTCTCGCTCTGTCGCCCAAGCTGGAATACAGTGGCATGATCTCAGCTCCCTGCAACCTCTGCCTCCCGGGTTCAAGCGATTCTCCTGCCTCAACCTCCCGAGTAGCTGGAATTACAGGCATCCACCACCACGTCCAGCTAATTTTTGTATTTTTAGTAAAGGCAGGATTTCACCATGTTGGCCAGGCTGATCTCAAACTCCTGACCTCAGGCAATCCACCCGCTTCGGCTTCCCAAAGTGCTGGGATTGAGAGTGAGCCACCGCACCCAGCCTGAGTGGAGTAATTTTAAATGCCTTTAGTTCCAATGAGTTGTTTTGGTGAGTAAAATGCCCAGCCTTTCCCCAGAGGCCCCTATGGTTGTACCACTGAAGTAAAATGTTCTGCAATTATAATGACTGCCAATGTGCTTTAGTAAATTTGGTAGCTCGAGGGCCATATTTCAGGTTGTCTGTAATTTGTAGGAATGTAAATCTTTGTTTTCTTCTCTGTTCATGCAAGAACCCACTTATGCTTTTGGGAGATATTATTTTTATAAGCAAAAAGTTTTAACTGAAAACTTGGACCAAAATTAAAACACCCACCTCCTGCTTCATTAATAATGTATTTCTATTTTACCCTAAAGTTGTACACTCACCCTTTTTTCACATGATCTTTCCTCCACGTTCCATCTCTTTATTATGGTCTCCAGCAATATTTATAACCAGGTATTGAAACAGGAAGTTTCCTTGTCCCCCTCCCAGGGCGTGTCATGGGGGCGTGGCTCACTTCTTTAGTGCCCCGCTGCTCTAGGGGAGCATACAGACGGGGCTGTTGGAGCCCCACAGCAGTGTCTAGGGGTGAATGTTTACAGCTCCTGAAACCCCAGTGGGCATGTGTTACAGGGTGCTCTTTTAGTTTAGCCATCTATAGGCAGCTTGTGTTAGCTCAATTAGACCCCTGCCTTATCACAGAGACAGAGGGCTTTCTCTATCCCAGGGTTCTGGCCTTTGTGTACCAGAAGAATCGGATCACAAGTGGGATTGGAGAATGAGAGTGAGGTTTTATTGAGTAGCTCTCAGCAGCTGGGGGAGCCAGAAGGGAGATAGTTTCACCTGGAGTTGGGCTGCTCAGCAGCCTGGGGTCTCCTCCAACTGCCTCAGCCACACTCCACATCGTTCTGTCAGTCAGTGGCCAACGTGCTGGTGGCTGTCGGTGTGTTCCTGTAGACATCCAGCCCCCGGTGTGTTCCTTTGCTGATGTGCTCCTCTCAACGTCCAGCCGCCTGTGTCTGCCTGCTAGGCTCTTGGGATTTTTATAGGCACGGGATGGGGATGTGGAATTCCAGGGTGGTCTTGGGAAATGCAACATTGGGGCAGGAAAACGAAAATGCCTGTCCACACCTAGGTCCCTGGGCGCAGGCCCAAGAGTGGAGCCCTAGGCAGAGACCATGCCCTCCTCTACCCAGCACTTCCCTTCCCCACCTTCCATATTGGTTAAAGCGACCATGCCATTCCCTTCTCAGCACTTCCATATCAGTATGGCCTCTTTCAATTCTGTCCTGTCAGTAATAATATTCTGTGTCCAAAGCAGTTAGTACTGATGAATTTCATGGTGTGTGCCGGGAGAACCTAATGCATTAGGAGATCACAAACACCAAGTGAGGTTTGCTGTTAGTTCCAGTTCTAAGAGGCTGTGGTCAGCATCACAGAGACTGGAAATGGGTGGTCCTGCATTGTAGATTGTGCGCCTACAGGGAGCCTGAATGTACCTTCTTCCCTTGCCGCATGCCACATAGACATTCTGATTTCTGAACAGTCACTTTCCGGCTCTTCTTTTTCAGGATCTGAAATAATCATTAACTTATGGTCATGAACTGAATTGGATTATTCTTTTATCAGTGTGTCTGGAACAAAGGAGTATAGACTGGCTAAGGATCTGAGGAATGAAAAATACATATGTTGTCAAGAACCTTTATGTCCTCTGATTCTAAAACTCTCAACCAATGCTCAGTATTTTTTAAATAAATGCAAATTTTCTCTCTGGTATTTTGCCCCATTTTTAGTTTGAAAATTTTCAACTTCAAGAGAAGTTGAGAGACATCAGCATGACATCAACACTGAGCAGCCGTGGAGGCTCCACCTTGCTGGCACCAGCCATTAACAGGTGGTCTCAATGGCTCTGTCCTCTTCCTTTTCTTCTGTGCTCATACACAAAGACACACTTTTCTTCATTCTTTTTCTTTTCCTTTTTTTGTCGTATTTTTTGAACATGATTTGCAAATATTGTGATGCTACTAGACACCTCAATACTTCAGCATGGCCTAAGAATAACTCCATTGGCCGGGTGTGGTGCCTCACGCCTATAATCCCAGCACTTTGGGAGGCCAAGGTGGGTGGATCACCTGAGGTCAGGAGTTTGAGACCAGCCTGACCAACATGGAGAACTCCATCTCTACTAAAAATACAAAATTAGCCGGTCATGGTGGCATATGCCTGTAATCTCAGCTACTCGGGAGGTTGTGGCAGGAGAATGTTTGAACCCAGGAGGCAGAGGTTGCGGTGAGCCGAGGTGGCTCCGTCGCACTCCAGCCTGGGCAACAAGAGCGAAACTCTGTCTCAAAAAAAAAAAAAAAAGAATAACTCCATTATTTAGTAGCATTTTACCCCTAAGAAAACTATTTATTAATTTTTTAAAATAAAAAAATTACTTAGTAATTTTATCTAAAATATAAACCATGTTAAAATTTCCCATTTCTTTTAACATTACTTATAACATCTGCCTTTTTGTTGTTGTTGTTCTGAGATGAGGTTTTGCTCTTGTCACCCAGGCTGGAGTGCAATGGCGCCATCTCATCTCATTGCAACCTCCGCCTCCTAAGTTTAAACGATTCTCCTGCCTCAGCCTCCCGAGTAGCTGGGATTATTTTTGTATTTTTAGTAGAGATGGGATTTCACCATATTGGCCAGGCTGGTCTTGAATTCCCGACCTTAAGTGATCTGCCTGCCTTGGCCTCCCAAAGTGCTGGGATTACAGGTGTGAGCCACCATGCCCAACAACTGAATTTTTTTTTTTTTTTAAGACAGAGTTTCGTTCTGTCACACAGACCTGGAGTGCAGTGGAACGATCTCAGCTCACTGCAACCTCCACTGCCCAGGCTCAAGTGATTCTCCTGCCTCAGTCTCCATAGTAACTGAGACTATGGGCATGCACTACCACATCCGGCCATTTTTTGTACTTTTAGTAGAGACGGGGTTTCACCATGTTGGCCATGCTGGTCTGGAACTCCTGGCCTCAGGTGATCCACCCATCTCAGCCTCCCAAAGTGCTGGGATTACAGGCATTAGTCACTGTGCCTGGCCTCATTATTTTTTCTATCCAGCTTCTGAGCAGTCCTGGATTGAAGTTGGTTGGTATTCTTAGTGTTTCCTTTTCAAAATCAAGAACAATCCCCTAATATTGATTTCTTTAAATTGTTAAAAGTATAATTTTTTAAAACAAAGTCATGACTCTCATGCAAATATAAATGAACCCATCAAAGATTTTATTTAAATTTTGAGGAAACTAGTCAGATGTTAAAAACCCATTCAAAGGAATTGCAAAGAGAAGTCATCTCTAGGCAATCACAAATGCCGAAACATACCTGACGATAAATGCAAAATGGTTTTTGTTGAGGAGGAAAGAATCACTTACATTTCTAAAACGTAGACAAAATCTATTTGTATCTCTACAGACACAAATAATTTGCATTAATTTTAAAGTTATACAGTGGCCCAAACACTGTAAGTGGCACATACCCATAAATCAGATGACAGGGCCAGCATTTCGTAACACACTCACTCATCCCTTTTCTTTCGTTTTGATGTCCTTCAAAATTTCTTCTTACTTTCTATCCCAATTTATGATCGTAATAATCTCAAAATTTAATAATCACAAAATATATTGGTCTCATTTGTTTGGGCCTAATTAGTTACACGGTGGTGGCAGGACTGTTAATTTACTATACAGGCCTCCTTGACTTGACTTAATCCATCTAGAACCATACAATGTAACTACTGAAACCACAAATGTTTTTATAAGGAATTTCAAATTGTGTTTTAAAATTGGTCTTATTTATTATTCTGTGACTATAAACCTAAGCTCAAGGCTCTCTTTACTAGGTTATACCTGTATAACATGTAAATTTGGGTAAACTCTTCTCTTGAAGTCCTGAAAATTTATTAATGCTCCTAACGTGCCAGGATTTTACCTGCCTTCCCATCTGTATGGCTGGAGCCCGGTAAGCCAGTTTCCCTGAGAGTGCTCTGTGGACCCATGCAAAGTCAACAATTGTTCCTTAGGAGCAGAATGTCAGATCTGATGAAATAAGAACCATTCTCAAATATGATGCTTTATATTGACCTAGGTTGTGCAATTTATTTGTCCAATTATTTTTCTGGTAAAAAGTAGGACAGATTTTTACTGATTTCTGTGCAGACTATTACATTGCCATGAAAAGTAATGAAATTTAGGAAGAATGTATGAAATCTGGAGCATCAGTAAAAATCAGGGATCATTTAGAAATGTTTCATTTGATTGTAGAAAAGTGGAGTCTACCAGATTCTCGTACATGATAGAAAGTTTAAGAAGAAAGACAAAAGGCTTTGTCATATATCTAGAAAATGGAATATTATAACAACATCATGCAAACAAACAAACAAAACAGAATTTTCCTCATCAGCTCATTCAGTCCTAAATAATTAATTTTTCTCCTGCTGGATCTTAGATTAATAATCTGATTTCACTAAAAATAGTTCTAGAAATCGTAACATAGTCCACTGATATATCTGAAAGTTGTCTAAGCATTCTCAGCTCAGAAACCCATGCCCAGGAGATAACTGTTTGAAGTATCAGTAGTTCAGAGCGCTTTTCCAAAAATCTCTGAAACTGTCTTTTGTTGAAGACACAAGCTGTGGTCTGTACCTTAAAGCAAAGCCTTAGAAAAGCATCAGAATGAAACATGTGACTATAGATGACAAAGACTTAAAAGCTGTTGTTAAATTACTACTGTGACTGATACTTTTGGTTTGGAGAATAAAATTTTCTGTTGTATATGAGTTGATATCAGTGTTTCTCCTGATAGTAAGAACATATGAGCATATTTCAAAATGTTTGTGGAAAAAAGTGGAATTAAAAGATAAAAAATATAACTTTATTTCTCAACATAATCTGTCAAGATCAAGACACTTTTGTAAGTGATGATAGCAGCCGTTTAGTCCATCCCCAAGGAACTGAGGGTGCTGGCATTTAACCACATCAGTACAGTCTTTTTTACAGTATTGACTAAAGAGAAATGGGGACCCTTTACACACTTTTTAAATTTAGGACAGCCGGGTGCGGTGGCTCATGCCTGTAATCCCAGCACTTTGGGAGGCCAAGGCGCTCAGATTACTTGAGGTCAGGAGTTCGTGACCAACCTGGCCAGCATGGTGAAACCCTGTCTCTACTAAAAATACAAAACTTAGCTGGGCATGGTGGTAAGCGCCCATAATCTTAGCTACTCGGGAGGCTGAGGCAGGAGAATCAGCTGAACCCAGGAGGTGGAGGTTTCAGTGAGCCAAGATCATGCCACTGCACTTCAGCCTGGGTGACAGAGCAAGACTCTGTCTCAAAAAAAAAAAAAGTTATGAAACAAAAATAAGTCAGAAGGAGCCAAATTAGGATTGTAAAAGTGGATGCCTAATAATTTCTCATTGAAACTTGCATATTTGCCCTTCCTCGATGAGAAGAGTTATCAGAGCTTTCCCTTGGTGGAGGAGGAGTCTCTGGTGGAGCTTTCCTGGGCGTGTTTCTGCTAAACCTTTGGCTCACTTTCTCAAAACACCCTCATAATAAGCAGACGTTTTCTTTATTTGGCCCTCCATAAAGTCAACAGGCAAAAATGCCTTGAGCCTCCCAAAAACTGTTACCGGCCGGGCATGGTGGCTCACGCCTGTAATCCCAGCACTTTGGGAGGCAAAGGTGGGCGGATCATGAGGTCAGGAGATGGAGACCATCCTGGCTAACACAGTGAAACCCTGTCTTTACTAAAAATACAAAAAATTAGCTGTGTGTTGTGGCATGCACTTGTAGTCTCAGCTACTCGGGAGACTGAGGCAGGAGAATCGCTTGAACCGAGGAGGTGGTGGCGCAGTGAGCCGAGATTGCACCACTGCACTCCAGCCTGGGTGACAGAGCGAGACTCTGTCTCAAACAGAAAAAAAATGTTGCCATGACCTTTGTTCTTCATCAGTCTTCCTTTGCCTGACTGGACCACTTCCACCTTTTGGTAGCCATTGCTTTGGTTGTGCTTTGTCTTCAGGATTGTACTGGTAAAGCCGTGTTTCATCTCCTGTTATAATTCTTCAAAGAAATGCTTCAGGATGTTGATCTCATTTGTTTAAAATTTCCATTTGAAAGCTCCACTTTTGTCACTGATCTAGGCACAAAGTTTTGTTACCCCTCAAGAGGAAAGCTTGCTCAACTTTAATTTTTCACTCAGAATTGTGTAAATTACACCAACTGAGATGTCTATGGCATTGGCTATTGTTTGTGCTGTTAGTCATTGGTCCTCTTCAGTTAGGGCACAAACAGGATGAATTTTTCACCTGTGAATCGATGTGGATGGTCTATTGCTGCAGGCTTCCTCTTCAACATCATCTCATTCCTTTTAAACAGGAGTTATCAATTTGTAAACTGCTCATTTCTTTGGGGCATTGTCCTTATAAAATTTTCAAAAAACATCAGTGATTTCACTATTTTTTCACCTAAGTTTCACTGTAAATTGCTTGGATTTTAGCAGAATTCATGTTGCTCTGATAGGGGCTCTTTTCAAACTGATGTCTTATCCTTCTTCTTCTTTTTTTTTTTGGAAACAAGGTCTTGCTCTGTTGCCCAAGCTGTAGTGCAGTAGCATGATCTCAGCTCACTGCAGCCTCAACTTTCCTGGCTTAAGCAATCCTCCCACCTCAGCCTCCCTAGTAGCTGGGATTACAGATACATACCACCACACCCGGGTAATTTTTTTGTATTTTTGGTAGAGATGGGGTTTCACCATGTTGCCAAGGCTGATCTCAAACTCCTGGTCTGAAGCAGTTCACCCTCCTTGGCCTCCAAAGTGTTGGGATTACAGGTGTGAGCAATCACACCTGACCATCTTACCCTCCTTAGTGCCTCAAACTGGATCCTACTCAGACACATTGTAACAAATTAGTATGAGTTTATTTTGGCACAAAAATTGGAATCCATGCATAGTTTTTCTATAATATGCATTTTCTGTTCACTTTTGAAGTTTCCTCATATGGTAGGCAGAAAGGGCACTGCGAAATCTCCAGAGACTTTCCATAAAGCATACAATTTCTGAAATGTTTATAGTACTAACATTTTGCAAACTTAACCTAGAGGAGGCTAGTGTTTCTTCAGATCTGAAAATTCTTCCTGTGCAACTCTTAAAATAACACATTAGACAGACTTAATTATTTCTAGCATCTATTTATAAGTTGAAAGAACAAGCTTTGGTGATTTTCCAGGGCCATTTGGGAGATCTCAAAGTTAGTTTTAGGTAGAAGAAAACATCCTGAAACTTCTGTTTTTTATCTAAATTTGGGGTTCAATGTTGGGAAGGTAAAATTAACAATTGTCAGAGGAGATTTTGTTACTAGATTAATACAGGATCATGAATAAGTGAGGGGAAAAAACCTGTTTCTCAAGGTAACAACATATATTTAAAATACAAACATAAAACTTAGAGGATAAAGACAATTATAAAGAATCTTAGCTCTTCCTTGAGCGATGCAACATTTTTTGCCCTTAAATAATCAAGGGCATAATAAAGTCATCTAAAATCACAGAAAACTATTCTGATGAGACACAGAATCTCTGCTCTGTAGGCAGATTAGACAGGAAGCAGAGGAATTTGCTTTCATTGGACATTTTTTCATATTGTGGGTCAAGTCCTAATCAGTAAACCAATGAAGCAAACCCATTGAAGTTAAGTAATTTTTGCTAAAATTTTAATGTATCTTTGTAGTTTCTTTTTAGATATATGTAGGCATTTGTATTAATCCGTTCTCACACTGCTATAAAAATACTACCTAAGACTGGGTAATTCATAAAACAAAGAGGTTTAATTAACTCACAGTTCCACATGTCTGGGGAGGCCTCAAGAAAATGACAGTCATGATGGAAGGCAAAAGGGAGGCAGGCATCTTCTTCACAAAGTGACAGGAGAGAGAAGTGCTGAGGGAAAGGGGAAGAGCCCCTTATAAAACCATCAGATATCTTGAAAACTCGCTCATTATCATGAGAACTTCATGGTGAAGTGCCCCCATGATTCAGTTACCTCTTCCTGGTCTCTCACATAATCATGGGGATTACAGAGATTACAATTCAGGGTGAGATTTGGGCAGGGACACAAAGCCTAACCATATCAGCGTTATAAACCAACGCAAGTCCAATTCACTCTCCAAGTGGTGTACTTCATTTGCAATGTAGGACAGACAGAGACTTTAGGACAAAGTGTGGTCCATAGACTTCTGGGGTTCCCTGAAATGTTTTCAGGGGAACTGTGAGCTTCATTTACATTGTAGGACAGACAGACAGTTTAGGACAAAGTGTGGTCTGAAGACTTATGGGGTTCCCTGAAATGTTTGCAGGGGAACTGTGATGCCAAAGTTATTTTCATAACAATAATAAGCTACGGAGTTTTTCAGAGGCTATATGACCAAAAGAGATTAAATGGAGAAGCAGACTTGAAAACCCATCAGTTGTCTATTAAGCCAAACATTCAAGATATTTTTGTAAAAATGTTCAAGGTTGTCATTTTTCTCATACAAATTTTCTTTAAGAAAATGTTATTTACATTATTATCTAACGGAGTCAACATTGTTATTTCCCAATACATTAATAAATATATATCTTTTTATTTTCTCAGTTTTGTTTTTGTTTTTGTTTTGAAACGGAGTCTTGCTCTGTCACCCAGGCTGGAGTGCAGTGGCTGATCTCGGCTCATTGCAGCCTCTGCCTCCCAGGTTCAAGCAATCCTCCTGCCTCAGCCTTCCAGGTAGTTGGGATTACAGATGTGCATCACCACACCTAGCTAATTTTTTTATTTTTAGTAGAGATGGGCTTTCACCATGTTGGCCAGGCTGGTCTCGAACTCCTGACATCAGGTGATCCGCCTGCCTCCGCCTCCCAAAGTGACGGGATTACAGGCGTGAGCCATCACACCTGGCCGGTTTTAGTGATTTAAAACATCAAATATTGATACTTATAACCCACATTATAAACTACAGAAATGAAACATCTTTAGATTCCTGAGTAATTTTTAAGAATCTACTGGATGGAGAGAAAAAATGTTGAGAACTGCTGCTTTATTCAAAAACTAGTCTTTGTTCTTGAAAAAAAAAAGCATATATGTTTTTCTTTTTCTCTCACTCTTTCTGCTAGTATAGTTGTAACCATCTATATAAATATAATTTCTATTTCAGCAAGATAGTTGACAGATAATTGAGATTGTGTGTTGTACATAAGCATTCTAGCTGACTAGCAGAACTCAGAGACACATAAAACATAAT
Organism: Hylobates moloch; assembly: GCF_009828535.3. Taxonomy (NCBI): domain Eukaryota; kingdom Metazoa; phylum Chordata; class Mammalia; order Primates; family Hylobatidae; genus Hylobates; species Hylobates moloch. The sequence continues at coordinate 169,785,442 of NW_026652277.1, read as the reverse complement.
TTTTTTATAGCTACACACATCCTTTTTTTGCTTTGCAAAGTGGCAAAAATGAAAATGGTCATTAACACAAGCTAAAGATATGGCTTCCCTTGAGCATGTAAAAATAAAAATATAAGTAGACAAACTTAAAATTATGCTTAGTAGTTAATGTTTCAGTATTCTTTTTATCTTACTTTGAAATTTTCTGAGTATCAAATGATTTTCAATTAATTTAATATTACTTCAAAGTTTTAACTTGCCTAAAGATCTTGGAAAGCATTTTTCCGGTGATATTCTGGAAAACATAGTTGATATAAAAATATGAATAATGATTCAATGAACAAAAATTTATATTTTGTATGATCTTAAACATTATGTGGGAGGAAGCATATTTGAACTGCTTTGGAAACATAAACCAACATAAAACAATATGTATGTTTGCTTTCTAATTAACAGTGATACATCAGAGAAAAGACAACTGTATTTTTTTCACATTGCCAAGATTAATCTTAATTATGTTAACTGAGATTTTTAAAATATTTCTGAATTTTTTATAATAAAAAATATTTTAATCTAACATATTTAAAGGATTAGAAGTTTATTTTCTGTGAACTTCAGCATTAAAAAACATTTTTAGGCTTTTTAAAGGAGTCACATATGGTTGGTGCTTTTCACTAAAGCATTCACTTAAGTTCCTGCTAAACTCCATGATAGCATTGCCTTCGATGGGTGAATTGTTTTCTTCTCCTCTACAATCTCCTAATCGGTAAGAAATTAAATCATTTTATTCTCTTGAAATCACAGTTTTGTGCTAAATTCTTCTCTAATATTTTATCGTAATATATTTTGATAACCATAGTTATTAAAATCTTTCTGCTTTCCATAGGGGAAAGTACAAATAATCCATAAGTAGTCTTCATCATCAATACTTACAATCTATTATTAAATATTTTGTGTGCTTTTAAAACTCAGAGGAACTCTTTGCTTTCTTTCAGAATGCTGTTTGTTCTCATGCCATTATTAAAATAGGTGCCCCTGTCTTTCTCAGGACAATTTTTGTTGGTCAGTGCGTCAGTCCATTTTGTGTCAATATAACAGAATACCGCAGACTGGGTAATTGATAAAGAAATCTACTTTTTACAATTTTGGAGGCTGGGAAGTTCAATATCAAGGGATAGATATAGATGCAAATTCACCTTCCAGTACCTTCTTGGAACTTCACACAATGCCTCTGGGGGTGCTGGGTGCCATGTCTACTGGACTGGAGGCTGGAGTGCAGTGGTGTGATCTCTGCTCACTGCAACCTCTACCTCCCAGGTTCAAGCAATTCTCTTGCCTCAGCCTCCCAAGTAGCTGGGGCTACAGGCACATACCACCATGCCCGGCTAATTTTTTTGTATTTTTAGTAGAGACAGGGTTTCGCCATGTTGACTAGGCTGGCCTCAAACTCCTAACCTCAAATGATCCACCCACCTCGGCCTCCCAAAGTGCTGGGATTACAGGCATGAGCCACCGCGCCCAGCCACCGTGTCTACTTTGACCTCCCACATCCATGGGTTCATTCATTCGTTCATTCAGAAACAATCTATTATGTATTTTTTTCAGCTGCTGTAACCAATTACCACAAAGGTAGTGGCTAAAAATAACACATGTATATTATCTTCGAGTTTTGTAGGTCAGAAGTCCTAAAAATCAAGGTGTTGGCAGAGTTACGTTCTTTCTGGAAGCACTCAGGCAGAGTCCGTTTCCTCGTGCTTTCCAGGTTCTGGAGGTGCCGCCATTCCTGGGCCCGTGGCCCCTTTCATCCTCATGGCCAACAGTAGCTGATGGACTCTTTATTGTGTCACTCTGACACTGACTATCCTGCCTTCCCCTTCTACCTTTTAAGGATTCTGTGATTATATTGCTACTACCTAAGCAATTCAGGATCCTCATCATATCTGAAGATCAGCTGATTATTATCTACAACTTTGATTTCCCCTTGCCATGTAAAGTAACATATTCCTATTTGCAGGGCTTTTGAATTTGGACATAGACGTCATTGGGAGCCATTATTCTGCCTACCACAATGAGTCAGTGTCAGGATTATTCAGCAATACGTATGAGTTTCTACAATGGGCAGGAACATTTAGTATTACAACGAAGTACTCAGCCATGTAGGTAAAGAGTGAAATGCTATATTCTACTGAGAACTGTTGCATTTAAGTAGATTACTAAATTGCATAAACCTTTGATCCATTATGACTTGTTTCTTCACCAGACAATGTTTGAAGAACAATCTTCTCATTTTTGTCTGTACATCATACATCACTCCTAAGGTATTGCTCCCAATGCTTTCTGGACACTATTATTATATCTATTATACACAAGATGAAATCACAATTTGTTTCATTTCATAAAATATTAACTTATAAATTCTTTTAGGTTAGAAGATAATGTAGCAATCATTCATCCATCTGGCCTGATTTCACTCACATCTGTGGATAGATAAACAGACACCAAGAGGCCAGGTTGTGAACTGCTTAGTTCACCTAGTTCTTCCTTGAGCTGGGACTGGAACCCAGGCTGTCTGAACCCCAGTATGGCTCATTGTTTTATTTCTGTCCAAGAGAGAATGCTGGCTTCAGGAAAATTCAGTGGCATTGTCAACAATTTTCCATCTTACTGAAAATGCAGTCTGTGCAAGGCAAAGGGAACACCTTCCTTGTTTATTCAATTATGAAAACAAGGAATCCCATTATTTCCTTTCCCTTATGCATTCATGGGTTGCAGACATTATTCATGGGCTTCATAATTTTAGGAAGTGTTTTGAGCCTTTTAAAAAAATTGACATGAGACCAGGCATGGTGGCTCATGCCTGTGTCCCAGCACTTTGGGAGGGTGAGGCAGGTAGATCATTTGAGGTCGGTTCGAGATCAGCCTGGCCAACATGGCAAAACCCCGTTTCTACTAAAAAATTAGCCAGGTGTGGTGGTGTGTGCCTGTAATCCCAGCTACTTGGGAGGCTGAGGCAAGAGAATCACCTGAACCTGGTAGGCGGAGGTTGCAGTAAGCCGAGATCATGCCACTGCACTCCAGCCTGGGCAACAGAGTAAGACTCCATCTCAAAAAAAAAAAAAAAGAGGTGAAATTCACATAAAACTAAACATTTTAGAATTAACACTCCAGTAGCATTAAGTACCTTTCCAATGCTGTGCAAGCACCACTTCTATCTAGTTTCAAAATATTTTTATCACCCCAAAATAATACTCCATACCCATTAAGCAGTTAGTCCATTTCCCTGTCTTCCCAGCCTCTGGCAATCACTAAGCTACTTTCTATCTCTCAGTCTCTGGCAATCACTAAGCTATTTTCCATCTCTATAGTTGTGTCTATTCTGGACGTTTCATATAAAAGGAGTCGTATTATATAATACTTGTCATTTTCTGTTTTGCTTTTTTCATTTAGCATAATGTTTATAAGGTTCATCCAGGTTGTCATATATAGAAATCCTTTATTACTTTTTATGGCCAAATAATATTCCATTTATATATATACCACGTTTTGTTTATCCATTCACCTGTTGATGGGCATTTGGAGTACCTCCACCTTCTGGGTATCGTGAATACTGCTGCCGTGAATGTATCTATACAAGTGTAGGTTTGAGTCCTCGTTTGTACTTTTCTAGAGTATGTATATAGGAGTGGACTTAATGGATTATTTGGTAACTGTGTGTTTAACTTTTTGAGGCTCTTGAACCTATTCAAGTTAGATCCAAGACAAGTTTTTAAGAAATCCTCTCATGAGTCCCCATGTTAACTCCAAATGCTTAGGGGCAGAAAGATGCTTTGAAAAATCAACAGATTTCAGCCCTGCCACTTGGGACTTATGTGACCTTGATCAAGTTTCTTAACTACACTCTGAGCCTCAGTTTATTCCTAGGTGAAAGTTAAAATAAAAACACCTACCTCACTAGGTCAGCTGTTATAATTCCAGGAAATAATGTGTAAGATACTATACTATGGTGTCTGGCAAATAGTATCTTGTTATATGTTATATATTCTGATGATTGTTATATTTTCTATCTTATCTCACCTCCCACCCCAGTCCATATGGAACCACTTAACTTCTTGTAGGGCTGAAATATATATTCACTTATTTATGACTAAATCCTGTGGAATAAAACCAAGGACTTTATGAAGCTAAGAAATATTAAATCTCCTGCCTCTGCTAATCTACAGAGTGAGTCATAAAGGGAATTCACCTGATCAAGTATGATTTGTCTTTCAAAGCTATGCTTTATTTCCTCCTACAAATCTGTATTTTTAACCATCATAAATTATTTTTCCCTATCTTCCCAAATATTAATAATAAGTATCATTATCCATTCAGGCTGCCATAACAAAATATCACAATTAAATGGCTTATAAACAACAGATATTTATTTCTGACAGTTTTGGGGGCTGGAAGTCCAAGATCAGGGTGCCAGCAAGGTCAGGCTCTGGCGAGAGCTCTCTTCTGGGTTGCAGACCACTTTCTCCTTATGTCCTTACATAACAGAAGGCAACTTTCATAAAGACACTAATCCCAATCATGAAGGTTCTATCCTCATGACCTAACCACCTTCCAAAGGCCCCATCTCCCTGGGGTACCATCATAGTAGGTGTATTTACAAATATGAATTTGGGGGAGGAACAAATATTTGGTCCATAACAGTAAGCAAACATAAATGTTATCCTTGTTCACTCTTTTCCTTAACAATGATATACAGATTATTCTAATTTTTTATACTTCTTCAGTGACTTTATCTAAAATTCTTCACTCTAAAATAATTTCATTGAGACATTTACTATGGTACTATTTATTTTTGTAAAGTTTTTTTTTTTTTTTTAAACAGTTTCACTTTGTTGCCCAGGCTGGAGTACAGTGGCGGGGTCTTGGCTCACTGCAATTTCCGCCTCCCAAGTTCAAGCAAAGTAATTTTTTAGTAACAACTTAAAAAATTCTAACTACTCTCATTTCCATTAAAGATGAAATTATTGTTTAGATTGATTTCCTAAAATATGTTTCTTTTAAATTTCAGTTGTAAAAATGTCTTTTCTGTTTTAAAACTAATAACATTTCCATTAGCCATTTTCTAATTCAAATATAATTAAAGTGGACTCTATTATCGTCTTTGCTTTTTGTTAACATGACTTTTGATTTTCTTCTATTCTAGTTATAAGTGTAAGTTATTTTACCCTGTAAGTTAATGTAGTGTTTGTATTCCTCTTTACCCCTTATTTATTTTTCAGCATTTTTTCAGCTTAAAAATATGGAGGCCTAATTTTCCTGTATGTAAGATGTAGTGATGTATTCATGGTTTTGATTAAGCTCCTTTGTAGTTCTTCAGACACTTTGCAATACTCTTCAAAATATATGAGTAAAAGCACGTACATGCAAGTGGGTTTGGATAATCCACAAATTCACTTACAAAAAGATTATTAAGGAAGGAAAATACTGGTTAACAAACTATCATTGGCAAACTATAAAACAACTCCCATGTGTATGTGTATTTTTGTTTCATTTTAGTGTATAGTGTCTTCTCCCCCACACACGAAGTATCTAAAACTGTAATTTTCTGCCCACCAGTCATTCTAGAACAGGTATCCTTTAGAATTAAATGTTCTCATTTATCTGAGCCTTATTTATCAAAATGTAACTTACTGTCTTTTAAAAAGGAGAAGCAAAAGTTCAGAGGGATTTTCTCTAAAGGCTGAATTTATTTGCCTCTGCTAGAAGATTCCCAGGGTTTGCCACTACTTGTCCGTGTTGTACCACTTCAGAGCTCATTCAAATGTCTTATAGAGAAAAACAGTTATATCTCTCATAGGCTTGTTGGACTTAGATTCAGTTTCAAAGAACTCTCCTATATTTTCATTTTAAAATATGCTCTTTCACCTGTTTCTTGGACTGCAACTAGAGTGCAACCAGAGCTAAAACTCACTAGATTATATATTCCTCAATTTGCAAATTGCTGCAACAGGGATAAGAGGAACACGAAGGTAGCCTTTGTAGGGGTCGTAGGGCCCCAGGAATGTGTTGAAAGGGTCGATGGATTAAAAACTCAACTGCTGCGGCCCTCTGAACACACATTTCCCTGATGCATTCATGCTGAAATATTTATTCAGTACTTTATCTTTACAAAGTGCTCCAGGGCTGGAGAGACAGTGTGCGCCAAGCCAGATAAGTTCCCTGTTTTCTTGGAGGGTAAGTCAAGTAAGGGAGATGACCTCAGTCTAATAACCACAACAGACAGATGAAACTGAATCTGCGACTCCCGCTGCAAAGGAAACATCGCTCAGCTACAGGAATATATAATAGGGAAATTTGCCCCGGTCTTGACATGCGTATTTAGGTATATAAGTATGAGTCTGTTTTAGGACTACCGAATCGATTGTAGCATGCCTCCCTCACCGACTGCCTTTCTACAGGCCAAGAACAAAGAAGTGGCAGTTCCTTGTCATTCTGAGTACTCGCCACTCCCATTTAGCTAGAGGTAGACTCTCCATAACTTTCAAACAGAACAGTTCATTTTGAAAAGTTCCTAAAATAGATTACAGAACTCAGTTCAGCTTCCGCTGCACTTTTTACTAGCTGAGTGATTTAGGGAAAACTGTTTGACCTCTCTCAGCTCCAATTTTAAATTGGGAATAATAAATACAAACCTTAAATGATCTCATGGGGAGGAGACGAGACATATAAAAAGTTCAGCACAGTGTCTGGCATGTGGTAAGTGCCTAGTAAAGTATGGTAGCTGCCCTTATTTTCTTCATCATCAACTAGCAAAGAAGGAGGATGTCTTCCATATTGTTTGTTTTATCCCAATTGAGTCTCCTAAACATCATTCATATTGTGATTGGATTTAAATCTTGGCAGGGACACTTGACATCTGGGAATAAGTTCAATTGTCTCTTTAATGCACTTAGTTACAACTCCATGTAACTGAAAATTACACTAATGAAGTATAAAATGGATCTTCCTTTAGATATCAGTTTGTATATAATAGGAGTTTCTAAAGACTTTTTTTTTTTCTTTGAGATGGAGTCTCGCTCTATCACCCGGCGTGGAGTGCAGTGGCACAATCTCAGCTCACTGCAACCTCCACCTCCCGGGTTCAAGCAATTCTCTTGCCTCAGCCTCCTGAGTAGCTGGGACCACAGGTGCCTGCCACCACACCCGGCTAATCTTTTGTATTTTTAGTAGAGACGGGGTTTCACCGTGTTAGCCAGGATGGTCTCCATCTCCTGACCTCATGATCCGCCCGCCTCTGCCTCCCAAAGTGCTGGGATTACAGACCTGAGCCACCGCACCTGGCCTCTAAAGACATTTTTAAAGAACATTTCTATAAAGTCAAAGATGCAATTCTATCATATTGAAAAAGTGTAATTTTATATTAGCCCTTCATAAATTGTTTTGTATTTGGATTTTGTGGTATTTAAATTTGTATGCATAATCTTTAAGGAAAAATTTGGGAAAATTTTTATTAATAAGCCTGTAAAGCGTTTACAATTTAGTCATTCATTAGAATTTTAATATGTTTCCTTCCTCTGGATTCACCAAAAAACAACAACAACGATATTTTTTCCCGGCGAGTCTTAACGTTTGACCTTAACAGTGATGCCAGGTGAATTCTGGGCATGTTCCCGGCCTCCCCATGGGCAGCCGTGGTTCTTGTTCGTGGAGGGACTCTCTCCCCTTGTTTACTCACAGGGCACTTCCATAGTTTACACTTTCACTGAAATAGATCATCTCATCTTCCTGCCTGTTAACTGTGTTTGAAAAGCAAATCGAATGTTGAATTTAATGCTGTGGAGATGGTGAGAAACTGCTCAGAGCAATTAATTCTCTCATGTTTTTTTTAACAGCTTAAAAACTAGCTTGCTCGAAGTTTCACACAGCATGCAAACACTTGTCCCTGGAGAGTGGGGAATGGGTGTTGAGCCCCTGAAGAATGAGTCACCTTTTCTACTCTTAACCTGTCTGTACTTCCCCTGAAAAATCAATTGTCAGCTGAGTTTGGGAAAATTATTTCGGCCATTAGACTCTGAAATTCATTCTGAATTCTGAATTACTGAAATTCATTTATAGATTCAGTGAGTAGTTATTAAAATCTTGCTGTGTGTCAGGCACTATGCTAAATACTAGCCTTTCAAAATTGACCAAGTCAGATTTAGTCACTGTTGAAAAGACTTTAAACGCAAACTAGGAGGAAACAAATAGAAAATACTTCCAGTAAATTGTAGTAGGTGGTTTTAATGCAAGGTACCTAAGCACACAGGCTGGGCCGTTGGATTCATATTTGAGGATCAGTGAGGCCTTCCTGGGGTGTGTGAGGTTGAAGATGAGGCCTGAGAAATGATGGGTGATGATGGTAGTGTGATAGGGGTAGTCAGTAGATTTTGAATGCTTCCTTCTTCCTAGGTATTCTTTAGCTCTTGACCTAAAATATCTGACTTTAACCTCACAATAAATCCCAGGAGACAGTTTCTTTTTCTAAATCCCATTTCACAGACAAGGAATCTGAGTCCCAGAGAGGTTAAGTAACTACCCCGTGGTCCCATAACTACGAGGCACTAGAGCCTGGATTCAAGTCCAGACACAGATGCAATAGTGAGCTCAGCTGAGGAAAGAGAATGGGAAAAATGCTTGAAAGGCAGGGGCTGTGTGTACGAAGGAATGGAGGATAGCAAGGAATGGCTGTTTCTTTCGTAGGCAAAGTGCAAAGGGTACCAGGCAGACAGGGAAAGAGGCAACCAGGTGGGCCAGGTTCTGAAGGGACTCGCAAGTTTCATTCAGAATCTGCACCAGCTGAACTTCATGATGGTACTGCAGTTAACTAACAGTGTCCTCCTCCTTAGGAGGCACTAAACAATTAGGGGGTAAAGGATTGTGATGTTTGCAAATTACTCTCTAAGATCTCAGACACTACATAGCAACAATAACAATACAGTTATACATATAGTAATAGCTATGTTATATTCATTATATGTAAGTAGAGACAGAAAGAGGAAATCTCACAAAATCGGTAACAAGTGGTTAACCTAGGTGAAGAACAGTTTTTTGTACAATTTTAATAACTTTTTATGAGTTTGCAATATTTTAGAGGAGGAGGAATCTACTTTATTTAATGTATTTATTTATTGAGGCAGGGGGCGATCGCAGCTCACTGCAGCCTCCACCTCCCCGGTTCAAGCAATTTTTCCACCTCAGCCTCCCTGGTAGCTGGGACTACAGGCGTGTGCCACCATGCCCAGTTAATTTTTGTATTTTTAGTAGAGACGGGGTTTCACTGTGTTGGCCAGGCTGGTCTCAAACTCCTGACCTCAGGCGATCTGCCCCACTTAGCCTCCCAAAGTGCTGGGATTATAGGCATGAGCCCCAGCACTGGCCCCCAACTGCAGAATCTCCTTTATATGTGTGATGAGGATCTACTCAGTGGAGGATTGTATGCTAAGGAGTGACCTGAGGAAATGTACACTCAAAGGTGTTGGGAAACAAGCTGCTGAGATCAGGAACAAGGAGGCCACATGGGAGGAGGATCCTCCAGCCATGATGCAAGATGCCTGCCAGCCTGGAGGGAGCTGCGACCTGGTGTCCACAGGTGGCAGCAACAGGAAATAACGTCAGCATAGTGAGTCATGGTTTTGTTTAAACTGCAATTGTGAAATATGATCACAGCATAAGAACATGCATTTTTTATTAGTTAATTGAGTCTCGTTTGCTATAAAATCCAAGATGTGCAAAAATTAAAAACAAAACTCCAACTTCTCCAAAACCTTCTCTTTATTTTTTAGGCTTATGCTGGCTTCTTTATTCTTAGACTCCTGTAATCATTGCCTGTATTTCCAGAATTCAGATCTCACTACAGGTTACGTGGTATCCAAACATGAGTATTGCATACTTTGGAACTTTTTAATGGCAACTTAATGCTGACGTATGCTAGTTACTCCATTTAATGTAGGAATTACCTCATGTACTTATATTATATCCCCACAAATAATTTATGAAATTCTGGTTCAGCACCTAGGAAATTAAGCAAATTTACTTATATGTATGTGCACGTGTACAAATATAAGTATATATACACACACACACGTAATTCCCCCTTCCCTTAACAGATTTCTAATATAAGAGAAAAAAGTAAACTAATATTTGTTTGCATGCAATGTGAGAAATAATAGACATCCATTTTGCATACCAGGGCAAAACAATGGAACCTCTAAATCAGACTGTAAGTAAGGTGGCTGAAAGTGGGGACACATTGAGGGCTCAGGAAAATATTTTTCAAAACCATAAGACTTAACAGGAATTATAAAAGACAAGCAGGAAATAGCTAGAACAAGGAAGAGAAATGAGGCCTTCTGTAGAAGTTGACACTCTGCCAATTTCATCTTCTGCATTTGACAACAGGGGGGTATATTGGAGTCTCTTTTGTTTGAATCCTGAGTGGCAACAAAATTTTTTTTTTTTTTTTTTTTGAGACAGAGTCTCGCTTTGTCACCCAGGCTGGAGTGCAGTGGCGCAATCTCGGCTCACTGCAAGCTCCGCCTCCCGGGTTCACGCCGTTCTCCTGCCTCAGCCTCTCCGAGTAGCTGGGACTACAGGCGCCCGCCACCACACCCGGCTAATTTTTTTGTATTTTTAGTAGAGACGGGGTTTCACCGTGGTCTCGATCTCCTGACCTTGTGATCCGCCCGCCTCGGCCTCCCAAAGTGCTGGGATTACAAGCGTGAGCCACCGCGCCCGGCCGGCAACAAAATGTTAATAATGTATTACTTGCCTTATTGTATATAACTTAATTTTCTGGGCTTTTTAAACATGAATTGGAATTAGATGCAGGATTCCCTGTTGTTTTTGAGAAATTCAGTCAATGTTTCTCAGATTTAACCAACTGAGGCCGACATCTGCCTTGTAGCATCCCAGAGAATCCACTTTCTCTGGTAACTGACATGTTGTTCTATAAGAGAGGTTGAAAAGTTCCTTCTATCTGCTTTCACTTCCGTTGTCAGCCTATCCTATGCTACTTGTGTTCCCACTAAGATTTAGGAGTGGCTGGGCCGGGCGCGGTGGCTCACGCTTGTAATCCCAGCACTTTGGGAGGCCGAGGCGGGCGGATCACGAGGTCAGGAGATCGAGACCACGGTGAAACCCCATCTCTACTAAAAAAAAATACAAAAAAAATTAGCCGGGCGTGGTGGCGGGCGCCTGTAGTCCCAGCTACTCGGAGAGGCTGAGGCAGGAGAATGGCGTGAACCCGGGAGGCGGAGCTTGCAGTGAGCCGAGAATGCGCCACTGCACTCCAGCCTGGGCGACAGAGCGAGACTCCGTCTCAAAAAAAAAAAAAAGATTTAGGAGTGGCTCAGAGGATGACGTTTTACCAAATTTCAACACAGTGACTGGCTGGCAGGTCAGTGAACTTCACCGTCCTGTAGCTACAGGCTACACTGATGATGATTTTCCTTTATGGATGAAGCAGGAGGTCCTTTGCGTGCAGTACGGTGTTGTATAATGACAATGACACTTCAGTCCGTGACAGACAGGATGGTGGTCCCATAAAATTATAGTGGAGCTGAAAAATTCCTATCGCCTAGTGACACTGTAGCTGTCGTAATGTAGTAGCTCAAGGCATTATTCATGTTTGTGGTGGTGATGGTGTAAACAACACTGTGCTGCCAGTCATACAAAAGTAGAGCACATATGAAGTACAGTACATAATACTTGATAATGGTTATGAATAATTATGTGACTGGTTTATGTATATTGTATACTTGTTATTGCTATTTTAGAGTACACTCCTACTTATAAATAAGTTAACTGTAAAGCAGTCTCAGGCAGGTTCTTCAGGAGGTTTTCCAGAAGAAGGCATTGTTATAGGAAATGACAGGTCCATGCGTGTCATTGCCCCTGAAGACCTTCCAGTGCGACAATATGTGGGGGTGGAAGATGGTGATATGGATGATCCTGACCCTGTTAGGCTAATGTGTGTGTCAGTGTCTTAGTTTTCAACAAAATGTTTAAAAAGTTTTACAAATTTAGAAATAGAAAAAAAAGGCATATAGAATACAGATATAAAGGAAGAAAATATATTTATATGGCTGTGCAATGTGTTCATGTTTTAAGCTAAGTGTTATTACAAGTGTCAGAGTTTTAAAAATTAACAAGTGTATAAAGTCAGAAAGTTACAGCAAGCCAAGGTCAGTTTATTATTGAGGAACTTTGCTGTATACATTTAGTGTAACCTAGATGTACAGTGTTCATAACGTCTAAGTGGTATACAATAATGTCCTAGGCCTTCACATTCCCTCACTCACTGACTCAGGAGAGCAGCTTGGAGTACTGGAAGCTCCAGTCACAGTAAGTGTCCTATTCAGGGGTACCTTTTTTTTTTTTTTTTTTTTTTTTTTTTAAGACATTCTCACTCTGTTGCCAGGCTGGAGTGCAGTGGCACTATCTTGGCTCACTGCAACCTCCGCCTCCTGGGTTCAAGCAATTCTCCTGCCTCAGCCTCCTAAGTAGCTGGGACTACAGGCACGCACCACCACACCCATCTAATTTTTGTATTTTTAGTAGAGACAGGGTTTCACCATGTTGGCTGGGATGGTCTCAATCTCTTGACCTCGTGATCCACTTCAGCCTCCCAAAGTGCTGGGATTACCGGCGTGAGCCACCGCGCCCGGCCCAGGGGTACCATCTTTTTTTATCTTGTATACTGTATTTTCACTGTACCTTTTCCATGTTCACATATGTTTAGATAGACATTGTGCATCTATTTACCATTGTGTTATGGTTTCCTTTTTTATTTTTTCTGTTAGAGTCTTGCTCTGTGGCCCAGGCTGGAGTGCAGTGGCAAAATCTCAGCTCACTGCAACCTCCACCTCCTGGGTTCAAGCAGGTCTCCTGCCTCAGCCTCCTAAGTAGCTGGGATTACAGGTGGGTGCAACCACACCCAGCTAATTTTTGTACCTTGAGTAGAGACAGGGTTTCACCATGTTAGCCAGGCTAGTCTCAAACTCCTGACCTTAAGTGATCCACCTGCCTTAGCCCCCCAAAGTGCTGGGATTACAGGCGTGAACCACTGCGCCCGGCCTGTGTACTGGTTTCCAACTGTATTCAGTCCAGTAACATGCTGTACAGGTTTTTAACCCAGCAGCAAAAGGCTCTACCATCCAGTCTAGGTGTGTAGCAGGTGATACCATCTAGGTTTGTGGAATATGCTCTGTGATGTCCACACAAAGACCTATTTCTCAGAATGTATCCCTGTGGTTAAGCAACTCATGACAGTAATTAAAAATGTATGCTTACTATCTGTGCTAAGGAGGATAGGAATGTGATATTTCAACTTTACCTGTGTCCCTGTCATCACTTACAAAGCTGTTGAAATGCCATCTGACACAGTTCTTTAATCACATGTTGTAGACCCCTGTACAGTCTCCCCAGCACTTTTCACTGTGAGCATTTGCTCTGTGGCATGTCTTAATACATATTACTGATGGAGTACTGAGGCTCCAGCTGCCCCTTTAAATTGTAAACCTGTTTGTATTTCCAGCACTTGCTAAGATTTCACAGTGGTTTGGGAACGTGACAGTTCATAATGGTGAGATCATATAACAGGAACACCTGAAACCTTTAACCATCTAGAGCAAGCTATGTTCTTAGTGAATTCCGATAGCTTTATTGGGGTATAATTTACATATCATGCAAATCCTCCAGGTATATGTCCAGTTCGATCATTTGTAATACACATTTACAATTGGGCAACCAGTTATCACAATCCAGTTTCAGAAAAATAAACCCTAAAAAGTTTTTTGATGCATATTTGAGCCATCCTCACTCCCACCTTCAGCCCTAGGCAAACACTGATCAACTGTCTGCTTATAGAGTTTCGCCTTTTTTTCTAGAAATGTTAGATAAATGGAATCATATGCTACGTAATCTTTTGTCAGTCTTAGTTCCCTCAGCGTAATTTTGAGATTTTTCTCAAAGGTATTGTATGTGAAACTCTTCTTGATGAGCAAAATTCCATTGTAAGGATACGATACCTTTTGTTTATCCATTCACCAGTAGAGGAACATTTGTATTGTTATTATGAGTTACACCATGAACACGGCATAAAACTCTTCATGTGGATCTGCACTTTCATTTCTCTTCAGTTGGATACCTAAGAGAGGAATTGCTGGCTCTTACAGTAGTGTGCTTAACAGTTTCAGAAATTGCTCGAATGTTTTCAAGTGGCTGTAATATTTTGCATTCCCACCAGCAAAAGTGGTGGTGGGGAGCGGGGGTGTTGATTTCTAGTTTCTCTACTTCATCACCAACACTAGATTTTATCAACTTGTTCATTAGAGCCGTTCTCTAATTACTAGTCACATTAAACATCTTATCCATGTGCTTATTAACCCAGTCGTATATCTTGTTAAGTGAAATGTCTATTCAAACCTTTTGCCTAATTACATGGCATTTTGTTAGTCATGCCATGCACTGGCTTGTTTTCCTATGCATAGAAGTTTTGTTTTCCTTCCTTAGAAGAAAAAGAACTCACCCCACTGAGTTCATTAAGCATTTTGTGGGTACAAAGATAATGCACACCATGATTATATAACCTGAGAGGTGTTTGTATACCATGCAGTATTTTGCATAGAAAATGAAATTCTAAATCCAACTTCTGAAATCAAAACCCTGGTGTCCTCCCATTTGGCTCAATCTCTGTTTCATTGTATGTATTTGTCGATGACTCATGGTTTGAAAATCACAGAAGCCTCATAAGAGGTAGAGCTGAATCTCTCTTGCAGCTTTTCCATGAGTAACTATTTAGTGTTAATTATGATTAAGACAATAACTCTTTAACAAAGCATAAGTAAGTCAGATTAATCAGCCAGTTTCCACGCACACACTTCCTGGGTTCTCGAGGGCTTTCATCAGCAAATTGAAGTAATGACGATGTTTTGCGTGGTACTGTTGTTTCCATGGTAAATATGTGAATTGATTATCCATGAGCCCAGGTCACAATGTACTGTTGTTGTGCTTTCTTCCTTATTCTGTTAGAAATCCCGCACAGCAGGGGGCTGGTATCTACTCCCAGGTCACCTTGGGACTTCTAATATGAAAATTGAAATGAATTCTTTGTTGTTGTAAATTGCAAACAGAACAACAGTCGCCTGTTTCCACACTTATAAATATGTATGTCCTCCTCACCAATGAAATTATGGTGAAGGATAGATCAAAGTGAATTAGCGCCTGTCAAGGAAATTTGGTAGGTCATTCTGCCCTATAATTTTATTCCCCTTTCTTCCAAGGGTGACATGATCAGCGAAGCCTACATCTCACTCTCCTTCACCCATTGTGGTTAACAGCAGTTCAAACGTGGAAATGAATCACCTGCTATATTACTTCTGTATAGCAGGAGGCAAATTGAAAAACTAAATTTTTATAAGCAAAATCAGTGTGGCTGTATTTGGACTCTGAATATTGCTTAGTATTTGTGTCTAGTATTATGCTGTTGTGTACCTAAATGTTGTAAACATTTGTTGTCTATAAATCTCTTAGGATTTCATAAGAAGCTTCCAAAGCCAGAGGTCTAAAGATCTATTCACTTGGCCATATAATTCCCCTGGCTGTGTTAACCTTAAGAAATCTATTGTCATCATATCCTAAACCATCATGTAAAACCTTACTACTACCACAAATATTAATGCCAAAATTGCTTTTAAAATGTTACAGACTTTTTTTAAAGAGAGAATCCAAAATATGTGGCAGAAATTTGAAATAAAAATGAAAAAATCGGCCGGGTGCAGTGGCTCACGCCTGTAATCCCAACGCTTTGGGATTATGAGGCAGGTGGATCACCTGAGGTCAGGAGTTTGAGACCAGCCTGGCCAATATGGCAAAACCCTGTCTCTACTAAAAATACAAAAATTAGCCAGGCATGGTGGCACGCACCTGTAGTCCCAGCTACTCGGGAGGCTGAGGCAGGAGAATTACTTGAGCCCTGGCACTGGAGGTTGCAGTGAGCTGAGATCATGCCATTGCACTCCTGCCTGAGCAACAAAATGAGACTCTGTCTCAAAAATAGGAAAAAAGAAAAAGAAAAATTAAAGGCAAAGACTAACATGGTCAATGTTTATACTATCGGTGTAATTTGGCAATGCAGAGTAAGGAAAGGAACCAGGCAGAAGAAGAGGAAAGTCATAAAATTTAAAATTAAATTGAAGGATTTTTTAAAAACAAGAAGAGCAAATATCAGGGAAAAGAGAATAAATAGTGAAAAGGGCCAATTTTAGCTTAAAGAGGAAATGCCAAAAGAGCCCAGACCATTGCAGTAGCCTCATAACAGCTTTCCCTAACTTCATCCTAAATCCTTCTGATTCTGTTCACATCTCCACTGATGACATCTTCTAAAATTCAAATGTAATCATATCAATCACTCATGAGAATATTTTTCCACTTAATATTTTTACTTACTTGTTTGCTTTTCATTTGGCTTATGATATTCACCTACTGATAATACACATTGTATACTTATGGAATGATACTGTAATTAGAAAAACTTCTCCTTGTCTTTGTCCAATTGTGGGTGGTATTCCTATTTCATCAACGGTCCCATCTTCTTGATTTTCTCATGAGATTTTCTCTCAATCACTTATGTTTCCATAATCCTCCCAATGTATCATATGTCTTCATAAGACCAGAAATACCAAAGTGGAAATTACTTTTCTTCTTAAAAATTTCTTATCCTTTATAACCAAATATTAGTGTTCTCAATATCTGTTGTGCTATTTGGTTGATAAGTGTTTCAACTGTTCAACTGGATGTTCCTTTCTTTTTATTTTGTCTTTCTTATTAATTAGCAATAATGCTTTTTTTTCAGTAAATTCATAGCTATTTTCTTTATCATTTGATATAGTTGAGAATACATTTATGAATGGTTGTTTAGTCATAACTGTAGCCTCGCAGCCGTGATCACCCTTCCAATGTGCACTGCGGATTCTTGCTCATACGTTGTTCAGTTTGATGGGGACCCTTTCTTGTGTGCATGCTTTCTGTCTTGCTCTCTGTCAGTGGTAAATATTCATGTTTCTGAACTGCAATGCTATGTCTATTTGGGAATTTTCCAGTTACTTATTCACATATTCCAGAATGTTTTCCAAATGAGAATGCTAAGTGAAACTGTCGTACCTATCATACAAGTTTGCAAGTGCAATGGCCTGCTAAGATCCACAAACTGATTGGCATGCCTGTTTGACACACAGCATGATGTAGGTAATGAAAATGTTCTGGTTCCACAACATATTCAGGGTCTGCCATGTCACTCACGCATAGCAGAGATCAATTACAGTTCTCACGTTTACAGGGTTGACACAAAAGAGATGAACAATCCTACTACCTTGATATAAAGGCTTGAAATTTTTTGATAAGAAAATTAAAACTCTATTTTGGTTTTCAAGCCTTTAAAAATATATCAAAGTAAGTGTCTTGATGTGAGGGTTAAGAGTAATTTGATTCTGTTTGTACAGAGAATAATAAGAATAGGGTGTTCTTTCACAAGCACCTTTCAGGTTCTTGAAAATTAATCGATAAAGGTCAAAAGAACAACTTATTTTATTTTATTTTTAAACAGAGTCTCACTCTGTCACCCAGGCTGGAGTGCAGGGCACAGCCTTGGCTCACTGCAACCTCCACCTCCTAGGTTCAAGCAATTCTGGTGCCTCAGCCGCCCAAGTGGTTGGGACTACAGGCGTACACCACCATGCACAGCTATTTTTTTTTTTTTTTTTTGTATTTTCAGTGGAGATGAGGTTTCACCATGTTGGCCAGGCTGGTCTCGAACTCCTGACCTCAAGTGATCCACCTGCCTCAGCCTCCCAACGTGCTGGGATTACAGGCATGAGTCACTGCACCCAACGCAAAAAAGAACATTTTAAAACAACATGATTGTCAGTGATATCTGTCTACTTTTCTCCCATCTAAATTCAGCGCCTGGGCTGTCTAGGAATGCCTAGAGTTCTTTATGTGCTTCTTAGAAACCTTGCTTCCCCATAGACACGTTTATTGCTGGTGACACCAGGGAAACATCCCTCTCCTGCTTGTTAATGGAGCCTGTGGCTGCTGATGGTCATGAGTATCGCTTGCCAGTTTGGGGAATGTGCTTTTCTTGTTCTCCAAACACTCCTGATACCTCTCCAACCCAGAAAGGAGGGACAGTGTTTGCATGGTGCCAACCAACACGCTATATCCATGTATGAGGCCAAAGTGTAGATTTAAGATGAACAGAACGCCTAGGTTTTGTGCTTTGGGTTATGGCAGAGCTCTTGACACAAAGGACTATGAAACATTTCACTATTTTTTTTTCTTTTTAATAAAAGTTACATGTTTCACGTTAAAAAAAAAACAGTGCAGATGGGTGTAGTATAAAAAGTAAGTCTTCTTTATTCCCTATTCATACCAGGTTGGCCACTCTAATACTCCCTATCCTCAGAGGTAATCACCATGAATAGCTCCCGATGTGTACTTAGAAATATAATATAGAAGTATGCATGCCTATAAGTGTGTAATATACATGTGCCTATATCTTTTTCATAAAAGGTCACAAATAGAATCCTACAATAAATTCTACTTTACAGCTTATTCTTTTTTTCACTTTACCAACATCTAGACATCCTCAGAGATCAGTATATATAACACTGCCTTATTCTGATAAAAAGCTTTACAGTATTACATTGTATAGCTGTGTTGCAAATTATTGAATGAGGTTGTTAAGGGTAGACATGTAGAATTTTCCAACATTTAAGATATTACAAATGATGCTTCATGAGCATCTTTGTTCTAGCCTTAATCTGCTTTGGCTGCTTTAACAAAATACCATAGACTGAGTGGCTTGAACAATAGAAATTTATTTTTCACAATTCTGGAGAGTATGAAGTCCAAGTTAAAGCTTCTAGCAGATTGGAAACCTAGTGAGGGCTCTCTTCGTGGTTTACTGACGGCTGCCTTCTTGCTGTCCTTACATGACAGAGAGTGAGCTCTGGTTTCTCCTCTTCTCATAAGGACACAAATCCCATAAGGGTTCTCTGCTTTCATGACCTCATATAGACCTAATCACCTCCCAGAGGCTCCACCTACAAATACCATGACATTGGAGGCAATGGTTTCAACATATGAATTTGGGGGAGACACAGGCATTCAGTCCGTAACAGTTCATGTATCTCTGTATCCTTGAGTATATCATGTTTATAAGATATATTGTTAGAAATTATATTGCTGGGTCAATGAATAAATAGACATAGTAGGTTTTTTGTAAACAATGATTGCTCTCAATGAGTGGTTCATGAGCCTCACATCACCTCCATTCTGGTTATTGCTTTTTGTTTTATTTCATTTCACTTAATTTAATTTTATTTATTGTTAAACTTTTAAATATCTTCCAATCCAATAGGCAAGTAAAAAAATATTACTCAGTTTTTCAATAAGATTGAGTGAGCTTGAACATATTTCAAATGATTTTTGACCACTTATGTTTTTGTTCTTTGAAGTAAGTTTTGAATCCTATTGTTTACTTTTATATTGAGTTGACTTTTTTCTTATTTACACATAAGCTCTTTTATCATATTTAAGACATTAGTCTCTTGGCATATGTATTGCTTAGTCTTTTCCCAGTTTGCTGATTTTCTTTTCAGTTTGACTATTGGGTATTCCAGCTATCTATTGCCACATTATACATTATCCCATGTCTTTTTTTTTTTTTTTTCTGAGATGGAGTTTTGCTCTTGTTGCCCAGGCTGGAGTGCAGTGGTATGATCTCAGCTCACTGTAGCCTCCACCTCTGGGCAATTCTCCTGCCTCAGCCTCCCTGGGAGGATTACAGGTGCCTGCTACAATGCCAGGCTAATTTTTTGTATTTTTAGTAGAGATGGGGTTTCACCGTGTTGGCCAGGCCGGTCTCAAACTCCTGACCTCATGTGATTCACCCGCCTCGTCCTCCCAAACTGCTGGGATTATAGGCATGAGCCACCGCACCCGGCCTATCCCATGTCTTTAAAACGAAATATCGTATTACTTTTTAAAATTCTGAGGGTTATGAATTTGGACAGGGCCGCATGAGGACAGTGTGGCGCGCTTCCTGTATGAGTTCTGCTGGAGATGTGGTGTCTCAGAGACCTCGTCTGCTTAGGTGTCTGGAGCTCAGCTAGGAGGCGAGGATGGCTGGCAGCTAGCTGGAATGGCTTGACTGGGGCTGTAGTCCTGGGGCCTCGGTTCTTGGGTCACCTGGGTTCTGTGCTCTTCTCCATGTAGCCTTCAGGGCTCTCTATCTCCACGTGGCCCCTCCACACCACCTCTCCACGTGCTGTGTTCTTCTGGCAGCTGTACTTCCTAGCTCGGGGGTGTCCAGGAATGCAAACGCAGGACCTACCAGCACTCCTGAGGCCAAGCTCTGAAGCATCCGTCACATTCTCTTGGTGAAGGCCAGTCACAGGCCCAGCTCAGATTCATGAAGGGGGTACAGGGGCGTGCCTTTTGCCAAGCATAGTTTATTGGCGACCACCAGTAGAGCAGACTACAAGAAGGTTATTTCTGCTTTTGTTGTGTTGCCATAGAAATAGTTTAAACATTTTATTGGTAGTCAGAGGTTTTCACCTACTACTTTATGCCTTCTGGTTTTAACGTCAACTCAAGGAAGATATCACCAGTGCAATCTTAGAAAATTTTTCATCCAACGTTCCTTTTTTTTTTTTTTTTTTTGGAGACAGATTCTCCTCTGTCGCCCAGGCTGGAGTGCAGTGGCGCGATCTCCACTCACTGCAGCCGCTGCCTCCTGGGTTCAAGCAATTCTCCTGCCTCAGCCTCCCAAGTAGCTGAGATTACAGGTGCCCACCATCACACCCGGGTAATTTTTGTATTTTTAGTAGAGATGGTGTTTCACCATGTTGACCAGGCTGGTCTCAAACTCCTGACCTCAGGTGATCTGTCTGCCTCGGCCTCCCAAAGTGCTGGGATTACAGGCATGAGCTACCGCGCCTGGCCCATCGTTTCTTATACTTTTGATGCTTTCTTTGATTTTTCGCACTTGACTTTTTATTTTATTGGGATTTACTTTGTTTTTAAGGAAGACAGTGGAGCTCTAAATTGAACTTTGTAATTTTTTATTAACCTGTTCCAGTACTGTCTTATGTAATGACCCCACTGTTTCCCACTGGTTTGAAGTGCCATTTTTATGATATACTACATTTCCATACTGACGGGTATTTATTTCCATACTCTCTGTTTGCTTTTCTCCTTCCATTTTCCTCCAGTGAAAATAACACCAAGATATGTTGAATAGCAGATTTTTTTTCAATGTTTTTAGGTACGTGGAAAACAGAAACATTATCCAGGGTTGGGGGACATAAAATGGACACAAGTTGGCTTTCCAAAGAGTTGAAATTTCTGGCGAGGTGCAGGAGTTCTGATAGAAATGGCCTAGAAAACAACCCCAGAAGTCATCACTTTTTTTCTACAGAACGTGGGAAGGGGGTTTAAGCTTTGTTGAAAACAGTAAAAGTGTGACCTCATGAGGCTAGATGACTAAATTCATCTGAATTACATTTGGTGGGCTCAACTGTAAGTCATTCCACCAGCCTGCCACAAAGGGGAGCGATTGTGACAATTGTGCCAGCTGTGTGTGAGTGACCAGAGTGACCACTTCCTCTTTGGCACTGGGCAGCTTCCATAGGATGGGGGAGGGACAGTGGGCATGTCTTGGCTTCTTCTCTAGAGTTTCCCTCCAAAAATGAGACAAATGAAAATGCCATTCTCCTTAGTAAGAGAAAGTCCATTTTCTATTTAAATGTGGGTATACCTTGGAGAAAGTGCAGTTTCAGTTACAGACCACCCTCATGAAGCAAATATCACAGTAAAGCAAGTCCACAGCTATTTTGGTGTCCCAGTGCTTCTAAAACTGACTATGTTGTAGTCTCTTAAGTGTTATTACCATTATTTCTTTAAGAAATAACCATAACCACAACGTTAAGTCACGAAAGTATTGACTCCATTTAGTCATCCATTCATTCACTTATCAAGCAGTGATAGTATATCCATGCTCTCATAGACTATTTGTGGAAATCTCTTCTTTGGGCCTCAAGAGCACCTCTGACCAGGGTAAAACCTGCTTTTAGGGAGAAAAGTATTGAGACTGTCCAGCGGACAGCAAGAGAGCACATGTCCCCAAAGCCTCAGATAGAGGGGCTGGAGGCTGCGTCCGTGCCACCTGGCAGTCGTCATCTTTTCATACATGTCCGATTCCTTCTATGAGTTCCTCAGGCTCTATTACTCTACAACCATTTTCTTCCCACCATTAATATATGTGAAGAAAGTATGCAAGCTTGCTCTCTCTCTCTCTCTCTCTCTCTCTCTCTCGTTTTCCAGTGTAAATGACTGGAGATTCTTTTTTTTTTTTCATCAAAAGAAATGATTTTTATTGTTACACAAAACATTTCTTATCAGGGCACAGGTACATCTAGAGAGCAGCTGCATTTTCAGAACAAACAGATGAAATACCTTTGGTGAACTGAGAGTTGGGGAAAACAAGTCACCTTCCTTAAATTTTAGTAATGTGCTTACTGAATTTAAACAGAAATCAAAATCAGGGCAGAGCGAGAAAAAACATTTTCTGCGGAAACAAAATGTCTTCTCATGAGCAGAGCCTATTGTGATGCTCATTAACAACATGAGATTCTTTTAAGCTTTCTCTATGAATCACTTGTGTGAGCATCCTGTGGATTTAGTTCTCCATGTATTTTGTAAAGAAAGAACAGGAAGTACCCACAAATAGGAGAGCCTCATGTGTTGACTCACTGGCTCAGGTTGCTGCCTGAGAGTGACACAGCGCCCCTTACATGACAGGCCTCCTGTCTTCAATTTTTTTTATTTTATCTTATCATTTTGTATTATTTCTCTGTGTGATAGAACACAGGACACAGTGGCTATAGCTACATTTGGACATCAAAACACATTTTAGACTCTCTTTGTATTGACTTAGAGTTTATTACAGTGAGTTACAGTTTATATTTTTCTCTTTCCACGTTCTTGTTTGCCAATTAAATGTCTATTGATACAAGGGATAAATAAAAAGAAAAACAGTTCTTTGAGATGCATTTTTAAATAATTAATAGATTAAGGGTTGTACCTTTAATTTTTTTATTGCTAAATTTTTGTCTGTCCAAATTATAGAACTGGTGTTTTCTTTTCATTGAAAAGAACTTCACTGATTTTGTGATAACTACATACCAATCTGGATTTTAAATTAAACTATTAGGTTTTTTTTTTTTCTTGTAATCACTTCAGGCAGAAAAAGAATAAGTAAAGTGTGGAATAAAATGTTTTTTACCTCTGTCAAAATGATTTAAGACCATTTTACTATACCTGTGTCATCAAATAGAATCCATTAAATATCTAGAATACAGTTGATAACGTCAAATTCCAGGAGGTGTTTCAGAAAATTTAGAAGATATTCCTCCCCTCAAAGTAACTGGCAATCTGGCAGGAGAGGAGAAGGAACATATAGATGAATTTGCTGTGGGAGACCTGGGCTTGTATAAACAAGATGCCCTGTTTCCATCTGGAAGATTCTTTCAGACCAAGACCTCTCTAGGTACCGTCCAAGTACCAGAAATCTGTGCCACTGACCCTCACGTGCTCCACAGGCCATTGATGGTTCTGAGCTAAATCGATTGAATACTGCTGTTCACATTTACTTCACAAATTTCAAGTTTTGAGTTTCACTTTCCTGGAAAATTCCTTATGTTCTTTGTTGTTGTTGTTGTTGTTGTTGTTGTCGTTGTTGTTAGTTTGAGATGGAGTCTTGCTTTGTCACCCAGGCTGGAGTGCAGTGGCTTGATCTTGACTCACTGCAGCCTTCGCCTCTTGGGTTCAAGCCATTCTCTTGCCTCAGCCTCCAGAGTAGCTGGGATTACAGGCACCTGCCACCACACCCGGCTAATTTTTGTGTTTTTAGTAGAGACAGGGTTTCACCATGTTGGCCAGGCTGGTTTTGAACTCCTGACCTCAGGTGATCCACCCGCCTTGGGCTCCCAAAGTGCTGGGATTACAGGCATGAGCCCCTGCGCCTTGCCCAAAATTCTTTATGTTCTAATAATTGCAGCCTTCTTAAATTTGCACCTTCCTGAGAGCACTGTTGTGGTCCTTTCGATCTCAGCAAATACAGTCCAAACTCTACAGACCATCCTGGCTCACATCTTATGTCACTGTCATGCCATTGTTTACACCTCTCCTGCTATTTTCCTGTCTTATGTCCCCAGTGCACATTCACAAAAATAAATCAATGACACAAAGTTTTATTTCAAGCAGTAGGGGAAAGATGAAAACATGAACATAAATTAGACAAGTTAGAATAACTTGGCAAATGCGAGCTGTTAGCAAAATTCAGTACTAATATAGAATATGTGTGTATATGTGTAAAAATGAAGAGATTTGCAAGTGTGGTTATGTTGCAGAAATAATTTTTAAGGTGTAATAGGAGTTGAGATGCTGATTGCCTCAACAATAACTAGTTTGTGCATCCCATTCTTTTCGAGCTTTTTTTTTCCAAAGTCTCAAAACCCTTGACGATTTTGCCTTATTTTTATTCAAAGAACAGTGAAGTTTCCTGTAAACCACTCAAATTCTTCTAGAACCAGCATGAAATAATGTTCTCCAAAATGAAATAGAGAAGTTTATCCTTTATCCATAAGGGCCGAGAAAAGAAAGCCATGGGAATAGTACTGAAAATTTCACATCTCAGAGGAAGATCTGGTGTGATGGTTAACACTGAGTGTCAACTTGATTGGACTGAAGGATGCAAAGTATTGTTCCTGGTGTGTTTGTGAGGGTGTTGCCAAAGGAGATAAACATTTGAGTCAGTGGACTGGGAGAGACAGACCCACTGTCAATCTGTGTGGGCACCATCTAAGTCAGCAGCCAGAATAAAAGCAGGCAGAAGAGCGTGGAAGGACTAGACTGGCTGAGTCTTCTGGCCTTCATCTTTCTCCCATGCTGGAAACTTTCTGCCATCGAACACCAGACTCCAAGTTCTTCAGCTTTGGGGCTCTTGGACTTTTGACCACAGACTGAAGGCTAGACTGTCGCTTCCCTACTTTTGAGGTTTTGTGACTAGGACTGGCTTCCTTGCTCCTTATCTTGTGATCCTGTGAGTCAATACTCCTGAATAAAGTCATATATATATATATATATATATATTCTATTCTGTCCCTCTAGAGAATGCTGACTAATACACTTGGGTATAACTCATCCTGATCCCTAGAAGGTTGTAAAAATACTCCCAAAATTAATAGCAAAAGAAGCTACTGGAAATCATCTAACTAAGAGAAAGCTAGACAGAGTCCTAGAGTCGAGTGGCTTCTCCCCGGTCTTGGGCAGGACCCGGGGCATCTGCCAGAGAGGTCCCTTAAGCTACAGAAATGAGAATCCGTGTCCTGTTCCAGGCACAGAGCTTGCTGTCAGCCCTCTGATGCTGATGGTGGAAGCTGGGCAAATGTCAGCAAGGTTCTGAGAAGAAGTTTCTTTCAACATGGATTCCTGTACCTATTCCAGTTCTTATCAAATGTGTAAACAAGTTAAGACACATTCAGACATGGAGGATCCAGAAATTGTTATCTTCCATGCAACTTCTCAAAAAATATACCATGATATTATTCTATAATATGGACTCCAGTAAAGGACAAGGAAACTCCACAATATGGAAGAGACACGCAATTCCGAATGAATGAGAAGAACTCCCAGGCTGAGCATAGTGGCCCACACCTGTAGTCCCAACATTTTGGGAGGCCCAGGTGAGAGGATTGCTGAAAGACTAGAGTTGTAGACCAGTCTGGGCAACATAGTGAGACCCTGTCTCTCTTTTAAAACTAAATTAAATTTAAAAAGATGGCGTTTCACCATGTTGGCCAGGCTGGTCTTGAATGCCTAACCTCAAGTGATCCACCCGTCTCGACCTCTCCAAGTGCCGGGATTACAGGTGTGAGCCACCGTGCCCGGCCAAAAATGTACTTTAAAAATATATATATAAATAAAACCCAAGATAAAGGAAGGCAGGGGATTCAGTAAGAAAATTCCAGAAAGCTTGGAAGCGGATCTGAAAAGGAAGGAGTCAGAACAGTCAGTTAACGAGACACCGAATGAGCTGGGAGAGCTGAGCACTCCCATGGGGAAGCCGTGTGTTGCTTCTGTCAACAAGAAGAAGGAAAGGCAGCTTGACACTCAGGAAAAGCAAAAGTCTACACCAGAAACCTGTCCATAGACATACAGCAAGAAGATTTTTCAAAGTTAGTGTAAGGAACAATTATTCATTTGATCTGAATTTCAGAAAATTCCTCCTGGGGTGACCCAGGTTTAGGAAGACAGGAATGAGACTGTACCTTCAGGCTCCAACCAGCGAATATAGTTAGTGTGACGAGTGTGTTTATTTCACTTCCAGCATCCACTCAGAGGCAAGGCATGTAATCATGGTTGTTACAGAATAAAACGTAAATGTTACAAATCTTGAAAATGTAACAATGATGGTATAGTTGAAAAAAAGCTTAGAAGTGGAGGGAGATGAGGTGAAAATACCACCCAGGCTCCCGTTTCTTTATTTTATGTGGTGGATATGCAAGGTGGGGACCAAACGTCGCAGATGGAGATGTAGCTAAGCATCAAACAAAATTTAAGTCCGTGTAAGAGTTAAAAATGAAAAT
The DNA here is from genome assembly GCF_009828535.3 of Hylobates moloch. NCBI lineage: Eukaryota > Metazoa > Chordata > Mammalia > Primates > Hylobatidae > Hylobates > Hylobates moloch. Next base: position 169,758,722 of record NW_026652277.1, on the reverse strand, counting down.
GTCAACCAGAAATTGGGAGGGGAAGAATGCAATAGCGGAGCCATCCACACAGGGACCCTGACCTCCACGGCTGCAGTCCTATCGTGACTCCCCCCACATCAGACCTCCCATTCCCTTGCCTTTTGTCCTCTGCACCTCAAGATCTGTCTCTGCAGCTCGGCCTCTGCACAACCCCATCTTGCTGGCCACACGCTCTTCTTGGCCCACACCCCCACCCCCAGTCCCTGTTTCCCAAGAGGATACAGAGATGGTGTTAGCTGAATCTGCGACTTGGCACATCCCAGGTTCAGGCTCTCCGAGAGTCCCACCCCCTGGGGGTCTTACCTCACAGGGAATGTGTTTTTAAAAACAAATTTGAGGTCGGGCGCAGTGGCCCACGCCTGTAATCTCAGTACTTTGCGAGGCCGAGGCAGGCAGATCATGAGGTCAGGAGATTGAGACCATCCTGGCTGACACGGTGAAACCCCATCTCTACTAAAAGTACAAAAAATTAGCTGGGCGTGGTGGCGGGCACCTGTGGTCCCAGCGACTTGGGAGGCTGAGGCAGGAGAATGGCATGAACCCAGGAGGTGGAGGTTGCAGTGAGCTGAGATCGCACCACTGCACTCCAGCCTGGGCAACAGAGCCAGACTCCGTCTCAAAACAAAACAAAACAAAAACCCCACAAATTCGAAAACAAGCCAACACACCTTGCCCCCTCAAAAAAGGCCTGGCTGTTTTTTCCCCCCAAACTGTGGGCGTGCTGGCTCAGCATCCTCAGGACCCAGCTGTTGCTTAATTTTAACTTATTATTTTTTAATTCATCCAGATGAAAAGTTGTGGGGCTCCAGGACAACCTGGGCTGCTTAATCTTAACTTACTGTTTTTTAATTCATCCAGATGAAAAGTTGTGGGGCTCCAGGACAACCTGGGCACAAAGGTTCTGAAGGGCAGTTTCCTAGCAGCCCCAGGCTTACTGTGGGAAGGGACCATGTTGTCATTTCTTCGTCATTCCATGGGGTGTGTCTGCCTCGGCCAACCTTGTGTGAAGAGGCCAGTGCTGGGGACAGTCTGTACTCTGCTTCCCTCCTGTTTCTCCTGCCCACCCCAGCTCCCTGTTTGTATCTGAATTGTGGATCCTGCAGACGACCATAGCTATATGACTATATCTTAACTGAGGACTTGCATTGCAAAGCCAGGCCAGCGTTGCACATACATACAATAAAAGGGACCATTTTTTAAAAAAAAAGAAAAGAAAAAAAGAAAGTTCTCTGTGTTTCTAGGCTCCTCCCTGCACACTTTCTTTATCTCTTTGCTTATACTTAAGTGGGTATATCTGTTTCATTCTGAGGCAAAATATTCATCAGCCCTTTTGACCACAAATCCAAAGCACTGTGTTTTATAGGTTTTGTTAGGAACAAAATATGAGCTCATGTCCTCTGTCTTTCTCTGTATTTCTGACTCTAAATTGGTTGGCAACCCAACAAATAATATTTGATGTTCGTTCACCCTAAAAACAACAACTTTCCTCCCGTCAGAGGCTGCATGGAGGTAGATGGTGGCTGTCAGCTCAGAAACGAAGGTCCCACCCTCTTTTCTTTGCCTTCACGAAGTTTGACTTCTGTCTCCTTGGTCAAGACATTTTCAGCTTTTTGACTCAGAACTAGCTTTCATCCAATAATTGGTGAAAGTTTAGCAAGCAGATCTCCGAGATAAACAAAAGAGCCCACTTTGCAGTTGCTGCCAATTTCTGTGGTGTAAATACACCCATCTGGGCCAGCTTCAAGCTACCAGTGTGTCCTCACTGAGTACAGACTTGGGAAGGAAAGACACAGTTGGCTCTAGAGCCGGTGCAGCCGCCGCCAGCACAACGCTGCTTCCGTCCTGTCTCCTTTGGAAAGACTCCTCTAAATCCCTCTCACTAGATTTAGACACTGGGTGCTGGGCAACTTCTGACATCTGCCTTTAAAGACAATAGCGATGAACAGTTCCCCTGAAGGTGAGGATGCAGATAACTCACTGCCTTACTTGTTAAGTAGAGAACCAGCCAGAAACCAGTATTCCAGCACAGTACACCATCTTGCCCATCTTGCAGCACACAACTTTCTGAGAGCAGGGGTTTATACAGGCAGCATGAGGTGTTTCCGTAACACTATGCCTTAGTGCTATTGTTCTACATGAGAAATATGTAGACGAGCCGGGCACAGTGGCTCACGCCTGTAATCCCAGCACTTTGGGAGGCCGAGGTGGGCAGATCACTTGAGGACAGGAATTCAAGACCAGCCTCGCCAACATGGTGAAACTCCATCTCTACTCAAAATACAAAAATTAGTCGGGCGTGGTGGCAGGTGCCTGTGATCCCAGCTACTTGGGAGGCTAAGGCGGAGATTCGCTTGAACCCAAGAGGCAGAGGTTGCAGTGAGCTGAGATGGTGCCACTGCACTCCAGCCTGGGGTACGGAGCAAGACTCTGTTGCCAAAAAAAAAAAAAAAAAGGTAGATAAATAGATAGATAGATGGATGGATGTCTATTACATTTACACACACACATACCAGTTACTCTAAACCACTCTCTGCCTAAAAATATAATTATTTTGAATGAATAAGCAAAACCGTATGAAATATTTAGACCATCTTAACCCATTTAGGTTAGACTTTTTATTGAATCACAACACACAGTTTGAAAAGATTACAGAGCAGCCTTCTCTTGTGATTTAATCAAAAGTCCAGTTCGGAAGCCAGTCTCTTCTGAGGCTCTGCAGCCTGGTGACGTTTTGACATCTTGCAAATAGGATGAAGCAGACCATGCTCACAGAGTGTGCGGGGGACAGGGCCAGCCAGGGGAGTGCCCTGACGCATTGATGGAAAGAGGCAGCGTAAGCCCAACTAGGGTCTTTAGGGAAATGTTAACTTAGAAACCCCTGTTCTCCTATTTTTCCCAAGTCAAAGGAAGAGTCTGCTGTTGATAACATTGCAGTGAAATGGAGGTAGAGGAATTTGCCTTTCGTTTGGGAAGAAAGCACCATTCGGAAGCAAAGCCCCGTGTGTCAGCATCACATGCTCTGATTTATCACTTAATGTGCAGGCCGGGGTTGGCTGCTGGCTCCATGACTAGGCATCCCACTCTCTCCAGGGGAGCCTGCACCTCGCAGCCCCGGCTGAAGCACTCACAGCTGCCGCAGCAGGGTCAGAGGACCCTTTCTGAGAATCTCCAGTTACCTCCTGGACAAAATCACCGTCCTTTTGCCATCATACCTCTCTCTGTTCAAATGCATAAATCACTGAGTCTTTCCTGCAGCCACGATGAATTTACAAAATGTAACAAACAAAACCTATTCTTGTCAATATTTGTTTTAAGGCAAATATCTACATTTTTATGTCCTCCTCCCTATTTAAATCAGACCTGTTCTTTTGTTTGTAATCCGTTGTCCGAATGCCATTGTTTCTGTGTACCAGACCGAAAATTCCACATTAGAACATTTATGGGCAGAGTGGAGTGGAATATTTGAAATTTAGACCATTTCAGAAAATCTGAGGTGTGTTGTCATAGCAGCTTTGTAATGTCTTAAGACGTGAGTGTTTGGACATGAGGAAATTGAGATGAATTTACTCACTCCAGGCAGAGGGGTGAAGCAGACTGGCCTGCCCATCCCCTGCCCTACTTTTTCTCTCCCCCAGGCAGCATTGATGTATCCTGCAGTTAACTATGTATTGGAGACATGCTTTTCCTGGCACTCAGTACATTACGTCTCTTCCTTGGGCCATTGATCCAAACTGCTTTTTTACTTTTCTTATTAAATGTATTGATTATTGGCTGGATGCGGTGGCTCACGTCTGTAATCCCAGCACTTTGGGAGGCCAAGGCCGGTGGATCACCTGAGGTCAGGAGTTTGAGACCAGCCTGGCTAACATGGCAAAACCCCGTCTGTACTAAAAATACAAAAAAATTAGCTTGGCGTCGTGGCATGTGCCTGTAGTGCCAGCTACTCAGGAGGCTGAGACAGGAGAGTTGCTTCAACCTGGGAGGTGGAGGTTGCAGTGAGCTGAGCTCACGCCACTGCACTCCAGCGTGGGTGACAGAGCGAGACTCCATCTGAAATATATATATATATATATATAATTTAATATATATGTTATATGTAATATATATTTATATATTATGTATTGTATATATAATATACAATATAAATATATATTTATATTTTATATATAATTACATATGTTATATATATTTATATATAACCTATAAATATGTTATATATATAACCTATAAATATGTTATATATATAACCTATAAATATAGGTTATATTTATAAAACCTATAAATATAGGTTCTATATATTTATATT